>NW_021681256.1:111100-117322 GCF_001412515.2 Diachasma alloeum | reverse complement strand
AATGCTGAAACTCAACGCGGCATCCATCCGGAAGCCAACCACGTCATTAGGGGTTGATTTCTTCATAATTTAACAATGGAAAACCATTAACACGGCATATCTCACTCCGGAATTATTTTATTGAAAAAAAAACATGGTCGCGATTTTCATTCTACGAAATTTCGACGTGATTTTTGTCCTTTTTTTTGTGGTCCTATCGGTTAACCTTAAATCCGCTGTAGAACACTAAATCTTTGGCAAGTTCCATTATTCATCCAAATGATCCGATCGAAAAAAGCAAAAGCATCACGTTTGAAACCATTATAAATCTTCTTCTGATGTTTTTTGTTTTTTGTAATAAATGTTTCATTAATGATATATGGAAT
This sequence comes from Diachasma alloeum, assembly GCF_001412515.2. NCBI lineage: Eukaryota > Metazoa > Arthropoda > Insecta > Hymenoptera > Braconidae > Diachasma > Diachasma alloeum. The sequence goes on along the minus strand of NW_021681256.1, from coordinate 116,957 downwards.
GTTTTTCACGAGGGAAAACATCAACAGAGGATATCTACGAGAAAGATACATAGATTGGGACAAAAAACAAATGAAACGTTGGATTACAATAGAAACTCAGCGTGAATTTTTTTTTTCGATTTCTCTTCGCTATTTCCATAAAAAATGATGGAATTATGAAAATAAATATGATCAAGATCGGATATCTTCTATAAAAATGATTATATTCTTAAAAAATTGACATTTATACATGTTATTCTTGAAAACTCTCCCGTGAGTTTCTTCTTTTTAGGGCTGCGCATGAGACGAGCCTTTTGCCAGTCTCGTCTTGGTCTCGAAAAATATCCAAATTTCCAGTATCGTCTCGGTCTCGGTTAAGAGAATGTCGTCTCGGTCTCGTGAGTGTAAAACTTAGAAAATAGGAAAAATAATTTTTCTTCAAAAAGTCACAAAGAGATGGTCAAACTTCATCAAAGGTCACAGAAAGATGGTCAAATTTCACTGGGGTCACGAGAGTAACAAGGAGCTGGTCAAATTTCACGAGGGTTAAACATCACGAGAGTCTTTAGCGGATGGTTAAATTTTCCGAGGGTCAAACATCACGAGGATCGCAACGGGATGGTCAAATATCACGAGGGTCACGTAGGTTACAAGAGAGAGAAAATCGGAGTTTTTTCGACAACCAAGAAAGTTCCTCAAATTTCCACTAAAACCGTACAGTTTTCTCGAATTTTCCGGTTTTGAGAAAACTGGACTTTTCTTGAATTTTTTAGAACATTGAAGGATTTTCTCTAATTTTCTAGAAAACCCGAGAATTTCCCTCAGGATATTCGACCCTCGTGAAATTTGACCATCCCCTCGTGATCCTCGTGATGTTTGACTCTCCTGGAGTGTAATCATCCTCTCGTGACTCTTGTGATGTTTGAGTGTTGAAAAATTTGACCATTCCCTTGTGACCCTTGTAATCGTCCCGATTTTTTACCCTTGTAAAATTTGATCCTCCCCCCATAATTTTCGTGATGCTTGTCCTCGTGAAATTTAACCATCACCTTGGGATCCTCGTAATTCTCGTGATTTTTGTGACCCTTGTACAATTTAGACCTCTTGTGACTAGAGTTTCTAGAGCTAACTCTTTCTTCTCTGCGACATATTTCTTTGCCATTTCCTCGCAAAATACACTTTGTTAAACGATTAGATATATGAAATTCAGCGTCATGACTATAGTATCCATTGTAGATCTCTGAGAATAATAATTAGAAGGAAAGCAACGAATATCACGTAACAATTGGGAGAGAATGTGAAGTGTGAGTTTTTTTCCTTTCAACATCATTGTTCGTCTAGTAGATATTCGATGTTAAACGTATTTATTTTCGTAATTCGACTATTTTTCATGGAAAGAACGAAGAGAAATTGAAAAAAAATTTCACGTCGAGGTTTTATTGCAATCCAACGTTTCATTTGTTTTTTGTCCTGATCTACTTATCTTCCTCGTAGATATCCTCTGTCGATGTTTTCCCTCGTAAAAAACATTGCATATATCATTAATGAAACATTTATTACAAAAAACAAGAAACATCACGACAAGATTTTTAATTTTTTCAAACGTAATGCTTTTTCTTTTTTCGATTGGATCATTTGGATGAATAATGAAGCTTGCCAAAAATTTAGTGTTCTACGGCGGATTTTGCGTTGACCGATAAGACTAGAAAAAAAGGACAAAAATCACGTCGAAATTTCGTAGAATTGAAATCGTGACCATGTTTTTTTTTCCAATAAAATAACTCCGCGGTGAGCTATACCGTGTCAATGGTTTTCCATAGTTAAATTTCAAAGAAATCAACCCATAATTCATTTATTCACATATTTAGCCACCATCACGATTAGATTTTGTCACGCCCGACAAATTGAAACTTGAAATTTTCTAATTGTTCAATTTCCTCACCAGATATGCTCTGTTGAAGATTTTTGTCTGCAAACTTCAGGGACATCGCCACAGGGACGTTCCATACTACTTCGATCAAATCAAAAAATTTTTTTTTAACTTCAAGAAATGTTGAATATATTATTAATATATTCCATATCCTGGAGGGTTNTAATCATCCTCTCGTGACTCTTGTGATGTTTGAGTGTTGAAAAATTTGACCATTCCCTTGTGACCCTTGTAATCGTCCCGATTTTTTACCCTTGTAAAATTTGATCCTCCCCCCATAATTTTCGTGATGCTTGTCCTCGTGAAATTTAACCATCACCTTGGGATCCTCGTAATTCTCGTGATTTTTGTGACCCTTGTACAATTTAGCCATCTTGTGACTAGAGTTTCTAGAGCTAACTCTTTCTTCTCTGCGACATATTTCTTTGCCATTTCCTCGCAAAATACACTTTGTTAAACGATTAGATATATGAAATTCAGCGTCATGACTATAGTATCCATTGTAGATCTCTGAGAATAATAATTAGAAAGAAAGCAACGAATATCACGTAACAATTGGGAGAGAATGTGAAGTGTGAGTTTTTTTCCTTTCAACATCATTGTTCGTCTAGTAGATATTCGATGTTAAACGTATTTATTTTCGTAATTCGACTATTTTTCATGGAAAGAACGAAGAGAAATTGAAAAAAAATTTCACGTCGAGGTTTTATTGCAATCCAACGTTTCATTTGTTTTTTGTCCTGATCTACTTATCTTCCTCGTAGATATCCTCTGTCGATGTTTTCCCTCGTAAAAAACATTGCATATATCATTAATGAAACATTTATTACAAAAAACAAGAAACATCACGACAAGATTTTTAATTTTTTCAAACGTAATGCTTTTTCTTTTTTCGATTGGATCATTTGGATGAATAATGAAGCTTGCCAAAAATTTAGTGTTCTACGGCGGATTTTGCGTTGACCGATAAGACTAGAAAAAAAGGACAAAAATCACGTCGAAATTTCGTAGAATTGAAATCGTGACCATGTTTTTTTTTCCAATAAAATAACTCCGCGGTGAGCTATACCGTGTCAATGGTTTTCCATAGTTAAATTTCAAAGAAATCAACCCATAATTCATTTATTCACATATTTAGCCACCATCACGATTAGATTTTGTCACGCCCGACAAATTGAAACTTGAAATTTTCTAATTGTTCAATTTCCTCACCAGATATGCTCTGTTGAAGATTTTTGTCTGCAAACTTCAGGGACATCGCCACAGGGACGTTCCATACTACTTCGATCAAATCAAAAAATTTTTTTTTAACTTCAAGAAATGTTGAATATATTATTAATATATTCCATATCCTGGAGGGTTATTAAAAAATTTGAACTTCTTGAAGTTATACGAAATCAAAATTTACAAAACGGGTCGGGTAAGAGATTTTTGAAAGAATTATAATTCAATAAATAGCAATTTTATCGAAGAAGTGCAAAAGGGCTTTTTTATTCAAAATAGGTGTAAATTTGGACGAAAAAATTTAATTTAGTAAAAAGTTGAATTTACTATGAGTGAATCAATAAACAAATTCAAAAGTTAATAACAAATCATCAGGGCATTGTTCGACAATATTCACTTCTAATTCAATTTCTCCAGGGTACTCTGTATTCACTTTTCCATGTGTGAATAGAGATGCTGTGGTAATACTGGTGAGGGTTGATGGTTGTCGACGCAAAGATTTTGGATGCACAAACTACATGCGGAAATAAAAGAGCCAGTAATTTTTTACCATTCTCACTTGCAAGCCTGAGTAGCCAATGATCTCTTTTATGTAAATGTGGGGCACCACATGTTGGATTTGTACCAGAGATGAGACACTCATCTATTTTTTATTGGGTGATGACCACGGTAATATAAAAGCTGCTGGAGGTCCATCTCTTTTTTTGACTGAGGGACCATTGTTTCGGATACAGATAAACTCTCACATCCAAGTGTCAGGGGAGAGGGTTGTCATTATGGCGGCCATCTTGATTGATGCATTTTTAGGTATTTTACATATAATGCTGTGATAATGATCTATCTCTCATTCAGTTGTGTGGAGTGAAAGAGATCACATCTCTTCTTTTTGAAAAGCATTTTTGTGTTATTTTTTTTGTGAGTTGAAGCAATATATAAAAAGGTCGAAATGTCTCTGTACCTGCTCTTAACCGCTTTGCTGGCACTGTCAATAACCCGTGGAGGGGCCCAAATTATAAATTTTACGAGAACATCGATTGACTCTGGTGTGGGTTTATATTATGAACCAATGCATTAAATTCGTTTTACAAAAGGTGAATGGCGTTTAGTGACATTCATTGATATGAATTTTTTCAATCGCAAAAACCTTTCATATCTGAAAATGCACTAAAATCTTATAAAACGATACTTTGGGAATATGAAATACGTGAACGTTCAATACTTGATACGAGGTATATAAAATCCAAATACGAAATAGCAGATCGATATCTAAAACATATCCAGTCTCTTATGGATATTAAGCCGGAGCCTAATGACGATGATACACCCACTGTAAAACGGAGCGTGCCTTTGAGTTTTATTGGGGATATAAGCCGCGCGCTCTTTGGCACTTGTAAGGAATTCTGGGAAATTCCTTGTGCCATCCAGAGATAACGGAAAGAATCTCCATATTCGTGAGTCAGACAAAGATCCAGAGCCTTAGTTCTATTAAATTAAAAAAAAAGATAATTAACGTTGAGTAATTTTAGGGTCTGTAGAGTCACGGTTGACCCGATTGCGTTTCGGTGATTTCCGTTAATTTTAGGTAATTTACAATTTTAGATTTTATAGGTGCGTTCTAGTGAATTTTCGTTCAATTTTAGTAAGCTTTAATAGTGTTTCTTTTTTTTTGTGCCAATCGTGCGTTAGGGATCTCACAAATTTAACTATACGGGACCGATACGATTTACGCGATATAGGTCGAGATATTAACGAGCTGCCCAATTATTGTTTGAGGGTTGTCATTTATTTGATACTTTGAAGAACCGTTTAGGGGCAGTTGAAATACTGCCTCTCAAGAGATGGTTTAATTGGGAAGAGATAGGTCAATTTTGGGATTTTGGTGGAAGGTCACATGCCCAATGATGGCCGTTGTACGCATGTGAATTGCCAAGGCCATTTACGTTTAGGAATAATGTTTTATGATGTATCGTGATAATTGAATGTTCTGCGTTGTCGCTTAGTGATTAGTTTATACATCTCCATTCCAAGAATCCTAGAGAATACAGCTTCAGAGACAAAATGATAGTTAAAAGAATTTATCTGGCCGAATAACTGCCGAAAAATCCCGTATAATATTTGAGTTTATTGTTAGATTAGTCGTTAATCACACGCCTACGAATTGTCGAGTTTGCGTGCTTATTATTATTATTATTATTACACTCGTAAATGAGATTGCTGAACGATCCTCGAGGGTTCCGACTTCACCTCGAAGACCGCCCAGCAAGCTAAGCGATACAAACTCTTCCTAATCGCTCTACAGTAGTGCTCCCTCCAACCAAAGGGTGAGCTCTACTGCAGTCCAGAATCGTGCTGTCTAAGTAGACGGAGGGATCCAAGAATGACCGCCTTCTGCATTTGGCCAGCCAAAATGAAGGCTTGACACCTACATGCAGGGATGGTGTTCAGCGCAAATATAAATGACTCTTTCATTCCCCCAAGAGAGCCAATTATCAGGACAACCAACTTTACTTTAAATCCCCGATTTATTTGACGTAGCTCAAACAGGAGTGGCTGGTATTTGAGCCGCTTCTCCTCTTCTTTCACTGTGATGTGGCTCTCAGCCGGAGCTGAGAACTCAATGACATAGATAATTTTGTCATCAAAATCGAAGAGGACGATGTCAGGTTTCGTCGCAACGATTGGCCTGACAGTCGCGAACGAGAAGTTCCAGTAAATCTTACACCT
>NW_021681256.1:84301-98776 GCF_001412515.2 Diachasma alloeum | reverse complement strand
CCCCCCCCCTTCCCCTTCTCCCACCACCACAAGGGAAGGTATATAAGGACTGCCCCCACACATCGGAGCTCAGAATCGGAGCTCATAGCCCTGAAGATGCAGACTGCAATGTTTGCGAAACGTCGGCGCAATGCTGAAACTCAACGCGGCATCCATCCGGAAGCCAACCACGTCATTAGGGGTTGATTTCTTCATAATTTAACAATGGAAAACCATTAACACGGCATATCTCACTCCGGAATTATTTTATTGAAAAAAAAACATGGTCGCGATTTTCATTCTACGAAATTTCGACGTGATTTTTGTCCTTTTTTTTGTGGTCCTATCGGTTAACCTTAAATCCGCTGTAGAACACTAAATCTTTGGCAAGTTCCATTATTCATCCAAATGATCCGATCGAAAAAAGCAAAAGCATCACGTTTGAAACCATTATAAATCTTCTTCTGATGTTTTTTGTTTTTTGTAATAAATGTTTCATTAATGATATATGGAATGTTTTTCACGAGGGAAAACATCAACAGAGGATATCTACGAGAAAGATACATAGATTGGGACAAAAAACAAATGAAACGTTGGATTACAATAGAAACTCAGCGTGAATTTTTTTTTTCGATTTCTCTTCGCTATTTCCATAAAAAATGATGGAATTATGAAAATAAATATGATCAAGATCGGATATCTTCTATAAAAATGATTATATTCTTAAAAAATTGACATTTATACATGTTATTCTTGAAAACTCTCCCGTGAGTTTCTTCTTTTTAGGGCTGCGCATGAGACGAGCCTTTTGCCAGTCTCGTCTTGGTCTCGAAAAATATCCAAATTTCCAGTATCGTCTCGGTCTCGGTTAAGAGAATGTCGTCTCGGTCTCGTGAGTGTAAAACTTAGAAAATAGGAAAAATAATTTTTCTTCAAAAAGTCACAAAGAGATGGTCAAACTTCATCAAAGGTCACAGAAAGATGGTCAAATTTCACTGGGGTCACGAGAGTAACAAGGAGCTGGTCAAATTTCACGAGGGTTAAACATCACGAGAGTCTTTAGCGGATGGTTAAATTTTCCGAGGGTCAAACATCACGAGGATCGCAACGGGATGGTCAAATATCACGAGGGTCACGTAGGTTACAAGAGAGAGAAAATCGGAGTTTTTTCGACAACCAAGAAAGTTCCTCAAATTTCCACTAAAACCGTACAGTTTTCTCGAATTTTCCGGTTTTGAGAAAACTGGACTTTTCTTGAATTTTTTAGAACATTGAAGGATTTTCTCTAATTTTCTAGAAAACCCGAGAATTTCCCTCAGGATATTCGACCCTCGTGAAATTTGACCATCCCCTCGTGATCCTCGTGATGTTTGACTCTCCTGGAGTGTAATCATCCTCTCGTGACTCTTGTGATGTTTGAGTGTTGAAAAATTTGACCATTCCCTTGTGACCCTTGTAATCGTCCCGATTTTTTACCCTTGTAAAATTTGATCCTCCCCCCATAATTTTCGTGATGCTTGTCCTCGTGAAATTTAACCATCACCTTGGGATCCTCGTAATTCTCGTGATTTTTGTGACCCTTGTACAATTTAGACCTCTTGTGACTAGAGTTTCTAGAGCTAACTCTTTCTTCTCTGCGACATATTTCTTTGCCATTTCCTCGCAAAATACACTTTGTTAAACGATTAGATATATGAAATTCAGCGTCATGACTATAGTATCCATTGTAGATCTCTGAGAATAATAATTAGAAGGAAAGCAACGAATATCACGTAACAATTGGGAGAGAATGTGAAGTGTGAGTTTTTTTCCTTTCAACATCATTGTTCGTCTAGTAGATATTCGATGTTAAACGTATTTATTTTCGTAATTCGACTATTTTTCATGGAAAGAACGAAGAGAAATTGAAAAAAAATTTCACGTCGAGGTTTTATTGCAATCCAACGTTTCATTTGTTTTTTGTCCTGATCTACTTATCTTCCTCGTAGATATCCTCTGTCGATGTTTTCCCTCGTAAAAAACATTGCATATATCATTAATGAAACATTTATTACAAAAAACAAGAAACATCACGACAAGATTTTTAATTTTTTCAAACGTAATGCTTTTTCTTTTTTCGATTGGATCATTTGGATGAATAATGAAGCTTGCCAAAAATTTAGTGTTCTACGGCGGATTTTGCGTTGACCGATAAGACTAGAAAAAAAGGACAAAAATCACGTCGAAATTTCGTAGAATTGAAATCGTGACCATGTTTTTTTTTCCAATAAAATAACTCCGCGGTGAGCTATACCGTGTCAATGGTTTTCCATAGTTAAATTTCAAAGAAATCAACCCATAATTCATTTATTCACATATTTAGCCACCATCACGATTAGATTTTGTCACGCCCGACAAATTGAAACTTGAAATTTTCTAATTGTTCAATTTCCTCACCAGATATGCTCTGTTGAAGATTTTTGTCTGCAAACTTCAGGGACATCGCCACAGGGACGTTCCATACTACTTCGATCAAATCAAAAAATTTTTTTTTAACTTCAAGAAATGTTGAATATATTATTAATATATTCCATATCCTGGAGGGTTATTAAAAAATTTGAACTTCTTGAAGTTATACGAAATCAAAATTTACAAAACGGGTCGGGTAAGAGATTTTTGAAAGAATTATAATTCAATAAATAGCAATTTTATCGAAGAAGTGCAAAAGGGCTTTTTTATTCAAAATAGGTGTAAATTTGGACGAAAAAATTTAATTTAGTAAAAAGTTGAATTTACTATGAGTGAATCAATAAACAAATTCAAAAGTTAATAACAAATCATCAGGGCATTGTTCGACAATATTCACTTCTAATTCAATTTCTCCAGGGTACTCTGTATTCACTTTTCCATGTGTGAATAGAGATGCTGTGGTAATACTGGTGAGGGTTGATGGTTGTCGACGCAAAGATTTTGGATGCACAAACTACATGCGGAAATAAAAGAGCCAGTAATTTTTTACCATTCTCACTTGCAAGCCTGAGTAGCCAATGATCTCTTTTATGTAAATGTGGGGCACCACATGTTGGATTTGTACCAGAGATGAGACACTCATCTATTTTTTATTGGGTGATGACCACGGTAATATAAAAGCTGCTGGAGGTCCATCTCTTTTTTTGACTGAGGGACCATTGTTTCGGATACAGATAAACTCTCACATCCAAGTGTCAGGGGAGAGGGTTGTCATTATGGCGGCCATCTTGATTGATGCATTTTTAGGTATTTTACATATAATGCTGTGATAATGATCTATCTCTCATTCAGTTGTGTGGAGTGAAAGAGATCACATCTCTTCTTTTTGAAAAGCATTTTTGTGTTATTTTTTTTGTGAGTTGAAGCAATATATAAAAAGGTCGAAATGTCTCTGTACCTGCTCTTAACCGCTTTGCTGGCACTGTCAATAACCCGTGGAGGGGCCCAAATTATAAATTTTACGAGAACATCGATTGACTCTGGTGTGGGTTTATATTATGAACCAATGCATTAAATTCGTTTTACAAAAGGTGAATGGCGTTTAGTGACATTCATTGATATGAATTTTTTCAATCGCAAAAACCTTTCATATCTGAAAATGCACTAAAATCTTATAAAACGATACTTTGGGAATATGAAATACGTGAACGTTCAATACTTGATACGAGGTATATAAAATCCAAATACGAAATAGCAGATCGATATCTAAAACATATCCAGTCTCTTATGGATATTAAGCCGGAGCCTAATGACGATGATACACCCACTGTAAAACGGAGCGTGCCTTTGAGTTTTATTGGGGATATAAGCCGCGCGCTCTTTGGCACTTGTAAGGAATTCTGGGAAATTCCTTGTGCCATCCAGAGATAACGGAAAGAATCTCCATATTCGTGAGTCAGACAAAGATCCAGAGCCTTAGTTCTATTAAATTAAAAAAAAAGATAATTAACGTTGAGTAATTTTAGGGTCTGTAGAGTCACGGTTGACCCGATTGCGTTTCGGTGATTTCCGTTAATTTTAGGTAATTTACAATTTTAGATTTTATAGGTGCGTTCTAGTGAATTTTCGTTCAATTTTAGTAAGCTTTAATAGTGTTTCTTTTTTTTTGTGCCAATCGTGCGTTAGGGATCTCACAAATTTAACTATACGGGACCGATACGATTTACGCGATATAGGTCGAGATATTAACGAGCTGCCCAATTATTGTTTGAGGGTTGTCATTTATTTGATACTTTGAAGAACCGTTTAGGGGCAGTTGAAATACTGCCTCTCAAGAGATGGTTTAATTGGGAAGAGATAGGTCAATTTTGGGATTTTGGTGGAAGGTCACATGCCCAATGATGGCCGTTGTACGCATGTGAATTGCCAAGGCCATTTACGTTTAGGAATAATGTTTTATGATGTATCGTGATAATTGAATGTTCTGCGTTGTCGCTTAGTGATTAGTTTATACATCTCCATTCCAAGAATCCTAGAGAATACAGCTTCAGAGACAAAATGATAGTTAAAAGAATTTATCTGGCCGAATAACTGCCGAAAAATCCCGTATAATATTTGAGTTTATTGTTAGATTAGTCGTTAATCACACGCCTACGAATTGTCGAGTTTGCGTGCTTATTATTATTATTATTATTACACTCGTAAATGAGATTGCTGAACGATCCTCGAGGGTTCCGACTTCACCTCGAAGACCGCCCAGCAAGCTAAGCGATACAAACTCTTCCTAATCGCTCTACAGTAGTGCTCCCTCCAACCAGAGGGTGAGCTCTACTGCAGTCCAGAATCGTGCTGTCTAAGTAGACGGAGGGATCCAAGAATGACCGCCTTCTGCATTTGGCCAGCCAAAATGAAGGCTTGACACCTACATGCAGGGATGGTGTTCAGCGCAAATATAAATGACTCTTTCATTCCCCCAAGAGAGCCAATTATCAGGACAACCAACTTTACTTTAAATCCCCGATTTATTTGACGTAGCTCAAACAGGAGTGGCTGGTATTTGAGCCGCTTCTCCTCTTCTTTCACTATGATGTTGCTCTCAGCCGGAGCTGAGAACTCAATGACATAGATGATTTTGTCATCAAAATCGAAGAGGACGATGTCAGGTTTCGTCGCAACGATTGGCCTGACAGTCGCGAACGAGAAGTTCCAGTAAATCTTACACCTTTCATTTAGACAACGGACTCAATATCTCCTGGAGCGTAAGGCAGCACCGGCGTGCTGTCTATCCCATAAGAGTGCCGCAAATGATAATACAGCACTCTCAAAGCCGCATTATGACGGTGGATATAACTCGTGATTGCATAAGTCGGACAAGCCGGCAAAAGATGCATCAGAGTTTCCGGGGATTACGTGCACATCCGACATCGAGTATCCGGAATGTGCACCCCCATAACACGACTTCGATAGACAAGAGTGTTTATCACACCATCCTGACATGCGCAGATGAAACCCTCAGTTTCGGACATCAAGCCAGCTGACTTCAAGAAGGCGAATGTCAGCTGGACGGAAAGACCCTGCTCTTCCACATGGCAGAAGAATATACCATGCACGGGCCTATCAATGTGCTGGCGGAGCAAGGTGGACTGCTTCGCCGCCTTGATGGTCGCTCTACGCCAAAGTTTGGCCATGATAGCTAATGAATCACTAGCTAACTGGCCATCTCGGCCGCGACGAAATTCCAAACCAAGGGAAGCCGCTGCCGTATCCGCTGCCTTGTATACAAAGGCTTGAACCCCATGGAGCTCATGATCATGCACGAACTCCAAGTGTGGATCCAAGCCATTCATGGCGTCACAAGCTAAACCGAGGACTAGACGATCATGGAGAGCCTCCAAACTGAGGAGTCCTCGTCCTCCACACTCTCGCTACGAGAGTGTAAAAAAATTAAAAATAGATAAAAAATAAAAAAAACTTCAGATAAAAAAATGTAAGAGAATTAGAATTTAGAGAGAAAAAATTTCCGCTTCACCCAGCCGGGAATCGAACCCGGGTCTCCCAGATACGCGCCGGGCACTCTTACCGACTAAGCTACCGGGAACCACAGAAATTCACTCTCAAATTCACCTCANAACCCGGGTCTCCCAGATACGCGCCGAGCACTCTTACCGACTAAGCTACGGGGAACCTTAGCCAAGGCAAGGCGCGTACTAGAAGCGCCTGAAATAATACCTACCGTGAAAACCTTTAAAAAAAACTCGCAGACCAGCGAATCGAACCCGGGAAATTCCCGGCCGTATTATTATTATTATTATTATTATTATTATTATTTTTTTTCTCTGCGCTCAGCGCTGGACAGTTGCTATGTCATAGCCTGCGATCTCTCCCTATGTGTGTCATCACGTGACGCGTATAGTGTTCTCGTTCTATCATACGCATTCGGCTTTCGCTCTCTATCCATTTCACACCTTTTGGAAAGCTATAAATTCGGAAGTTTTCGCGTTAAAAGAGAGTCCATTGCGAGTCGTCAACCGATGAGTAGCCTCACGCTCACCCTTGCCTCTGGCCAATGCTCATAGTGAGCCTATACCGTTGCTTCTAGTTCTGAAGCTTTCGCTTACGCGACTTATCTCGTTTTGAGAAATTAATTTGTTTCTTTGCTGTATTGTGCCTACAATTATTGTATTATTCAGCCGACAGGTTTCCGATTTGCGTATCGTCTAGAGCCATTGTGTATTATTTCCTCGGAAATTATGCTGGTTATATCGTTAGTGTTTAATAGTTCGGCTTTGACTTTCGATTCCATTTGCGAACAGTTACGCCTAGTTTTCTTTGGATTTGCGACTCGTTATGTTGTATTTTTTTTGCTAGTTACGCCATTCTTTCTCGAGCCTTGGTTTTCTGGATTAATTGTGCTTTTTCCAATAGTTTTCAAAGTATTAGAGTGTTCGTGTCGCCTTAGTGAAAACAGACGTAGGAATTTTGTGCCGTTCAGGCTCTTAGGGACTCAAGGTTAAGTACCGTTGAGTATAGAGTGCCGTATTTGGCGTATTCGACATTTCGAGTATTGACTGCGTATGATTTCTTTAAAGCGAATCCCAATTTATTGTGTTAGGAAGGCGAGTACAATCTCGATACGTATATCAAGGCGCTACATCGCACCTTATTCGGATTCCTTTCGGGTTTATTAATTGCGTTCAACTCGAGATTTGATCAGAATTAATTCGTCTGGCAGGGATGATTGTGTATGCTGATCTTGGCCTAGTTACCGTGTTCTCAGTTTTCCATTATTATTTTCCTTATGTCTGCCGTCGCGTTTTCGGTCATTCTTATAGGGATAGAAGTTTAGAGAATTCATTTGAGTTTGGCTCTATTTCTGATTCTCTGTCTACTCAAAATTTGTCGAGTCAATTGTGCATTCTTTTATTGCCATTGTTTAAATCTTGTATTTCTCTCTCTTAGGAGAAAATTTGTTCTTTTTATTGAGTTCAGTATTATATTGATTATTTAGTGTTGATTTCTTTTGCGGTGAATTTGAGTACATCTTTTCTGTAAATTTACGAACAATATAGCCATTTACATTTCAGCATTAAAATTCAGCTTCCGTATTTCCTTTTTTGAGAACGAGACCGAACGCGCGTCCTACGCACGCGCCTTTATTTTCTCATCATGTGTACAGTAATAAAAATTTCAAGTAAATTACGATGAATGCATGATTTAAAATTTTGAAAAATATATTAGAATTTACATAATACTAAGATAAAAGAACTATAATTTCCATCTTTCCATTAAGTATATAATTCCGTATACACATAATTTTTTATCAAATTCGATTCTCTTTGATTTCCTATAAAAATCCGAAGAGATTCCCATGAACCAACTCTGGAGAATGGAACGTACAATTGTCCATGATTGAAAATATCTTTACGGAGATCTATACCGATTTTATCGAAAGTTTGTCCTTGACTTTTATTAATCGTCATTGCAAATGCTAATTTGATTGGAAATTGTCGTCGTTTAAATGTAAATGGAAAAACGTTCTCACAATATAATGTTACACGATTAATAAACATAATGTCTCCCGTTTTATCTCCAGTCAAAATTCTGCATCGTGAAAGATTGTTTGAAAGTTCCATAACTTGTAATCTGGTTCCATTACATAGACCTTCATTAATACTCAAATTCCGGAGTAACATAACGATGCAATCTTGTCTTAATCGTAACTCATGAGGTGGGAAATTCGGAGCATTAAGCGTATTCAAATATTCTGGTAAAATAGCATCGTTGATATCTCTATTATCACAATTTTCTACGCTGTCAATACCTGTATAAATACGTTGAGTTGTTTCATCTAAAAGATTAATTGCTTTACAATTGATTTCATCAATATCGATGTTCCGGGCAGCCAATACGGCTCTTTGCTAAGTCTCCAAATCGTCGTTCATCGATAAATTTTTTAAACATTACTTCAACAATATCATCAGTATTTGAAGCTATGCATTGTTCTGGAGGTACCAAATTGTTATCATTGTCATTTAATTCTCCATTACATAGAGATAAGAGGTATTTTGCAAATTCGATTTCACTAGGAAGAGCTCGCATATTTTCTGATAATGAAAATATTGTGAAATTCTTCCATAAATGACTGAATTTGATTGATGAATTAACCAACTCACATCTCGTACCATTTGAAGTAACTGGTAATAACTGTCTAAAATCTCCTCCCAACAACATAATTTTACCACCGAATGGTAATTCGTTATTCATCAAATCATGCAAGATTCGATCAATTAATTCCAGGGCAGATCTAGGTGCCATAGGTGCTTCATCACAGATGAAAATGTCAACATTTCTTAAATATTGAGCGTCTTTCGATTGACTCTTAATACTCGAAACAGAATCTGGAAAGAGCGGAACAGGTATACCGAATGTTTTATGCAACGTTTTTCCATGGGGAAGTAAGATAGCTGCAATACCTGTAAAAGCCATCGTACAAATTGTTTTTCCTTGAGCTATCAATAAATGATATAAAGTTGTGTAAATAAAAGTTTTTCTCGAACCCCCTGGACTATCAATATAAAAACAATAAGATGGTATTTCCTCGCCAGATATAACAACATTTAATATCTTATCAACAATTTCTTTTTGTTTCGGATTTAACTGATTATACTGATTTTGACCTATTCTCGTGTGTGTTCCAATTGACATATCAACATTGTTGCTATCATCGGTATCGCTCTCACATTCAATTAATGGTGGCATTGTTGAAAATTTATCAATGCTTGATCCTTCGTTCATAGAGAATTGATATGCGCATACGTTCTGTTATGAGATTTAGATTCATCATAATTTCATTGAAAATCTTGAGAAAAAGCGTCTTTAAATTTTTCCCATAATTGCTCAGGAAGATTTGGATGACAATATATTAAAATGCGAACAAATAACTGTCTTAGCTGGCGTAGCATCATCCATATTTCCTCTTCAGATAATGCACGATCCCATTCTTGATCATCGTCAATAAGTCCTAATGCTAAACACCGTAGCGTGATATGTACCATATAATTCACCATTCACTGTTCTTAAATTTTCAAAGCTACTGGCACCTTTAACTGATATAAGCAGTAAACGAAGATGAAATAGTTCTAGTTGAGTTGGACTCACAGAATATATTCGTCCAATAACATTAAAATGTGATTTACGTTTCTCCCACATGTATTGATTTGAATTTGATTATTTTTTAAAAACATAATGAGAAGGAATATCTCCGTACGTGTAATTTCTAGCTTCTGGGTCCCGTTGATTCAGAGAAAAATAATCAACTAACATACTTGTTTTTTCTAAAGCAGCTGCCATACCGTCTTCATTCTCAACATTGTTGATAACTATGTTTTGTTGATTTGGTAAATGAATTGGCAATCGTGTGATTGAATGACCTTTCTGTTGTATTGATCGTCCATATATTAGATCGCATGCTTCAACTGGAGAAACATAGCGTGTATCCAAGAAATTCTGGATTTCATCATGGTGAATTTCATTTTGATTTTCAGCATTGCTCACTACAACGCAAGGTGAATCATGGCCTTTGTATACATATTTATATAAATATTTCATGGATTTGATGCTAGAAACCACTTCTACGTTGATGTGGGAATTGAATTTTTTCAATAATTGAGCATTGTAAGGAACAAGAAATGCATTATCAAATGATTGTCCGTTAGAACGCTCATAAGTACCTGTATTTCTTCGACGATACGTAGGATATCCATTTTCATCCATCGTGGTATAGTCTTGAAATTTTATTGGGAATTTTTTTGTACATTTTCTTTTCTTATCTTAACACCAATTACAGCATGGTCCACGAATCATATTTTTCAATACTATATTGTAAAGAATTGAATCTGTTTGTTGATCAGGGACTTCCACAGGAATATTCTCGTCAACAACATCAAGAGTTAGCATTTTACTGTCTTGCTTTAAATTTACTAATAAATGCATATGAGGTAATCCACGTTTCTGATATTCAATTATATATATATAGGCAAGTACTTCTCCAAACAATTTATTTCTAACAACATCATCAATGAGTTCATTTTTTTTAGCTCAAACACTCGAGAAACAATTTCTGGTCTATCAGATGCCGTTTGTTCTGGAAGTACATTTTCTTTAATTTCGGTCCAATTAGGATTGCAAGTCATAGTAAGGAACAAATCTGGCTTGCCAAATGTTCTCACAATGGCCATCGCATCTTGATAATTTTGTAACATATTACGGGGTGAACCTGTAAATGTTGAGAGGAGGATGACCAATTTTCCTACCTGACCATGAGCATTGTTCGCATGTCCCTGTAAATGATCTATTAATCCTTGATATGTATCACAACGAAGAGTTTTTTAATTTTGTCTGCAATAATTCAACCTATCCTTTTCGATTTTAATAAAACCATCAGCAACCCATTGTTGATACAATCTTTCTCCTTTTAGAATTACATTATCATCTCTGTCGGCCATTCTGTACTTAGTATATGCAGCGCGTGATACCCTTTTGGTTTTATTTACGCAACTAATATTTGGATCCCAACCTCTTGTACTATGTGGATAAAAAAGAGGATAAATCCACGGTTCAACATTAGGATCTGTGGAATGAATGAATTGAAGTTCCTTAGTTCCTTTATTGCGAACTGAGACATACGATTCTGAAATATCACCATCAGCGGCCGTTGGAAAAATAGCAGCCATTTCATTGATTCTTTGGGAATTATATCTTCTCTGATCCATACCAGGTTTAAGTGAAAATATTAATTGCATTTCAGGTTCCCTTTCTATATCAAGATCTCTCATGGACTGAAGTTCTTCATGCATCATCTGATAAGATTGAGAAAATAGATTGCAACCACGAAGGGAATTGTCTATCAGTGCTATTATTTCCCGATTCAATGAAGATATCAAATTGCATCGTATGTCTGTTGCCTCATTCCGATCAATTATAAACAGTTGTCCATAAGACGGAGTTTCATGTGAATTAGGATAAAGACTTTTATTGAATTGATAATACCCTTGACCTTGTGATTTGAAACAAACTGGGCCAGGTCGTCGATCAGCAAAATTTACCAATTTAGCATTGAACGATGCAAAAGCAAATGCATTGTTATAACAACGTATATGTTCATGAAAATGTCTCGATTGCTCATGAGTACCATCAAAAATCTCTCGTAGAATAGGTGGTGGTTCGGGTAAAGGTTCGAGAGATACTTCTCCATGGTTACAACAATCGTTGAAAGAATCTTTACGAACTTTTTCAGCCGCAAAATGCTTAGCATTACAATGACAACACAAAACATTCATTGGACCAATAGAGTGTTCTTCGATGTTTTGTATGGGAGTATTACGAATAGTACTTGATTCCTTTCTTCCTGATAAATGCACATGATTGTTGGATATTGCATCTCTGTTAGGCAGATTGACGTCAATGTTGTTTGTTGGTGAAGAAACTGGAATTTCCGATTCAATGACTGTTCTGTTATTATGATTCTCTTCATTAACCTCGTCATGTTCTATTACATTCTGATTACCGTTGTCCGAGGAAATATTGATATCAATGGCTCTTGGCAAAGGAATCGGACTTTCAAATTCTATTAATGTTTTATTATTACGATTTTTGTTATTGGCTATATCATGTTCAATTGCATTACGACTCTTCTTAAGATATTGATTAGCTGATAATTCATTTTGTTGATTACGACGTTTTGCACGATACTGGCGCTGATATGCTGCGTTTTTTTCACGTTTTCTTCTTTGGAGTTCTATTTCGTCACTTGTCAGTTCAATTGTCTGAACACCATTTAGATTTTGTTTATTAGATATATTATGTTCAATTGTATTCTGACGAACATTGCTATGACTTTCAGCTACTGATAATTGAGAAACTGAATTTGATCCTTCCTGTGAACGATTTGAATTGTTTTGTTGATTCCGACGCTTCGCGCGATATTCACGTTGATAGGCAGCATTCTTTTCACGTCTTCTTTTCTGAAATTCTTCTTCTTCTTCACTTGTTCGCTGAATTTTTCTTTTAGGCATTTTTTGAATTTTGAACCATTAAATTGCTAACAAAAGAAAGAATGAATGTGAACAAAAGGTACAAACTTTTTTAATTGAATATACAACTGGATAATTTATTTCAAATTTTGTTTATTTTTTTGTCAACTCAAGTCAACCAATTTTAAAAAAATCTGAAAAATGAAAGGAGAAAATACTGATATATTTTTAAAAAATGAAATATTCGTTTGTAACAAATAACGTCTGTTGATAGAAATAAAAATTATTGGTATTGATTGACCTTTAATGAATTTTTTAAGTTTGGATGAAGATTGCAACAGTTTCAATCAGTAGGGAAATTGGTTATAAGTTTTAGGTTCACTGTCATTCGTATTTATTTAATATAGGTAAATTTGGTAAAATGGTTTCGGTATAGTTTTACTGGTATTTATTGAATAAGTAAGTTCGATATGATATTTTTGGTAAAAAATTCTCGGTATTAATTTTTTTCGGGTGAATTATTTGTTTTCTGACACTGGTATATTATTGGTACTTTTGGAGATTTTTTAGAATGACGTTTGTGGTAAACCTCAATTGAGTGGCCCGTAATTATGCACTTCGTCAATAATCCGCAGATCCAACTGAAAAAAAATAATAATTTATGTAATAGTTTCATGGATATAGG
Organism: Diachasma alloeum; assembly: GCF_001412515.2. Taxonomy (NCBI): domain Eukaryota; kingdom Metazoa; phylum Arthropoda; class Insecta; order Hymenoptera; family Braconidae; genus Diachasma; species Diachasma alloeum. Next base: position 85,633 of record NW_021681256.1, on the reverse strand, counting down.
TAGAAATAGTCAAGAATTAAGTGATATACTCACAGTCTCAATTTTAATTTGTTGTTTTCTTAAGCCAATGTGTTTAATGCAAGGGCTCTTGAGGAAAGTCCTATTGCTGATAAACAATAAAGAAGTACTTCTACTTCTGTAGGCAAAGTTATCTGAAAAGTTAAATAAATTTTTATATAAATGATAAAAATGTAGCCCATTTACTATTTCAGTTTTTATGATTAATTTGTTAAATCTCGTATTTTTGATGTAGGTATAGTTGGCCGAGAATTAGGCGATTTCCTCACAATTTCAATTGTTTGTTGTTCTATTCAGGAAATTTATTTAATACAGGCACTCTTCAGTGAAGCCGTACTATTGCCATGAAACGATGAAATGATACCTGTCCCGTGCCTAGGCAAAATTATCTGCAAAATTCAATAAATTTTCATAACCTCCAATTACACAGATGTAGCGCTTTTTTTTCCATTAATTATATAACATTGAGAGCACATTACCCATGCTGATACAAATCATTGCAGCATTTGTCTCTGTTAAAAATCAGATTTAGATATGAGTTTAGTTTCAGTTTAAATGTTTACACGCAAAAAGATTTTTAAAAAATTACATTTAACATGCTAGATAAAGAGAGAAAGGTTAATTCAAACGAAAGACGAAATAAAAATTTATTTGTTGAAGTGAATGAAGAGAAAATTGAAGATAAAATATCAATTCTATCTGATCTGATTGTTTTACATTGTACTATTTTCGTCAAAATCTTAAAAAAGATTGGTGTGAAAATATCCACTATTAAAAATTAATAGTGAGAAGTGCACAATGTAGACTAATCAGTCTTTGATTTCTGAAAGGAAAAAAAATTAAACCATTTGAATTCGTTGTTTAAAATGATTATCAGAAATGTGGAAATAATTTGAAAAATAAAAATGACTGAATTTTTTTTTCATTGCTCAAGCCCAAAAAGGGCTCTTTTACCGACGGTAGTTAAGCATGAGAAGTAGGTCTTTTTACCGTTGAGCAGTATAAAAGTGAGAAATGCACTACTTAGGAGTGAAAAAGTGAGAAATGCACTCCTTAGGACTGAAAAACGTGTGGCGCCACCCAGCGTTAATGTACCAAAATATAAAACTACATATAAAAACTGATAAATTCAGCCAGTGAATCCCCTTCATTATCTTCAAAATTGTTAAATTTTAAATTTGAAAATACACCTGAAAATTAAAATGAAAAATAAATTATTAAAAAATCTTAATTTTGATAATAATAATATTAGAAATATCATTTCATAGAAAATTTTTTATTGAAACTCTGAAATAAACTACAACGTAAACGCAA
>NW_021681256.1:16611-83428 GCF_001412515.2 Diachasma alloeum | reverse complement strand
GGAAATTTATTTTCCGAAGGCGGCCTCGTCTCCGACTCACGTGCCTCGTGCGCCTGTACTCCACCAGCGTTGAATTCAGCACCTCTCCGCCTTAGCACGTAATATACTATTAATTAAAGAAAAAAAATTGCAAAGGTTATAAAGAAAGTTTTAAAAATAAAAAAAAACCTGATATCTTTCCATCACTTCCATGAGGTGCTTCAGATGCTTCTCTTTTGAAACTCGCCAATGGAGGAGCTTCGACTGCTTCATCCATTTCCTTCTCCGTCAGATTTTGGGCCCCAGGTACGATTGTGATGCAACTCATGTTGCTTGCATGTATAATGAAAGCGGCACCACGACGTTCCACTGCGCCTTTAACTGAAACTTTTATCCCTTTGACCAAATCATCTCTGGGGACGAACGTTGTGATGTGGACATTTATTCGGTGAACAGCGGTGCAAATCATACCAGCTCCGTAGCTGGCACCACTGGATGTGGTAATGGGCCTGAAGTGCTCCATGATCTATCCTGTAACCATAACTGCTCCGCGAGCAGCACACACATTTTCCATTTCGATTGACTCGTATTGGATGGCTTTGTTCCTCACCTCAGTAGCACCATTTGCCACGTCAAACTCTCCCAAAACTTCTAGCGTACTTCCACGGCCAAACTGAAACTTATTCTCACAGACGGTGTCTTCAGATCTGCGGTATTGAGGGTTAGAAGCTTTGATTACCGCACCAGTTATCTTCACAATCTGTAAAAGCGAAAAAAAAATGTAAATGATAGAATTTTTTTGAAGTGAAACTTCTTTAGGGAGGGTACGAAAAATTTCAGCGCGACACGAAAAGTGAAAGGTTTTGAGGGGAACGGGTTAGTCAGTAAGTGGGGGGCTAGTCAAGCGTAGGGGAGGCGCGCGTGAGTGAAGAAAATCCGAGGCGACACGAAACATGTAAGGATCGGTAGTGGGGGTAAGCCTAGAGTGGGGCCGTACGCCTTGCTATGCCTGAGACCAGGGATGGGCATTTCGGTCTAGAGACAGTTTTTTACATTACGACGTGAAAAACTGGCAATTTATCTATAGAATGTAATAAATGTAAAAAATGTAAAAAACTCAAATAACTTGAAATTTTGACATTTGATATTGAAATTGAAATTTGAAATTGGTATTTTACATTTAAATTTTGAGTTTAAACGTGAAATTGAAATTCTAAATCAGGAACGCAAAATTGATATTTGAAATCTGCAATTGAAAATTGGGAAATTCTGAATTCTGCATTTTAAAATGATGAACTCTGAATTTTGAAATTTAGCACTTCTGAAATTTTGAAATTTTGAAATTATGCGATTCTGAAAGTTGAGATTGTGAAATTTGAAGTTCTGAAATTGTAAAATTTCGAAATCCTGAAATTTTGAATCTTGAACTTTGTAATTCTAAGATTGGAAATTCGAAAATTTCAAATTCGAAAATGAAAAATTTGCAATTTTTAAATACTCAAACTCGAATTTGGATTTTGAAATTGGAATGCAAAATTGAAAATTGAAAATTGAAAGGGTAATTTAAAATTGAAATTTGAAATTCCAAAATTGAAATTTTGGAATTTCAAAATCCTCAAATTTGAATTTGGCTGTTGAATGGAAATTGATAATTGAAAATTTGGATTGGAATTTTAAATTGGAACTTTTAATTTAAAATTTAAATTTGAAATTCAAATTTTCAATTGGAATTCTTAATCTGAAATTTGAAGTAGAAAATCAAAATTGAGATTAAAAATTGCACTTGAAAATCTGAAATTGAAATTTTTTATTTGCTTCAATTCCAAAATTAAAAATTTGGATTTTGAAAATCCTGAAATTTGAATTTCCATTCTGAAATTGGAATTCTGAATTGGAAATTGAAATTTGAGATTGAAATTTTGAATGAAAATTAAAAATTGAAAACTTCAATTGAAATTTCGAATTAAAACTTTTAATATAAAATTGAAATTTGGAATTCAAATTTAAAATTGAAATTAAAAATTGCAATTAAAAATCTGAACTTGAAAATTGAAAGTTTTTATCTGCTGAATGGTAAAAAATGAAAAAAGTCATTCAAATTTTCTTGTTATTAATTTCCTAGTATCCCATCGAATTTCTATATATAATCATAATAATAATGCTTTCTCAAGCATGAGAAGCGAAAAAAAAATTTTCAGGAAAAACAAATTGGACAAAAAAATTTGAGAATACTAAAAAGAAGTTTCACTTCTGTCGCGCGTGGACTCCACGCACTCTGTTTTTTCTGTCAATTATTGGGAAAAACAAAGAATTCTTAATTTGTATTTTATTTTAAAATAAATGTGAATGACCGTGGTAGCCTATATTCCGCTGAAATAAAAGGTTATTGTTAATTTTTTTTCCACATTTAAAAAATTCAAAAAAAAATTTTCATTAAAAAAATTTTTTTTTCTCTCCAAATTTGATTTCATTTATTTTTATTTTCATTTTTTTATAAAAAAAAGATTATTTATGCTCAATTTACCTGGTACATGAGAATCTCTTTGTTGTATTTGAGTGCGTCATCACCCCAGAAGATAATACGGACTCTTCGGCCTGTACCATCATTCACAATGCATTTAAAAATCCATTTTGACGGTGAATTGGGTAATTCCTTCAACCCTTCCAGAGTGTCAACATACGCAGAGATTTTCCTGCAAAAAAATGAAATGAAAGGTTAGCAGAGTTTGTAGAGGAAATTTGAAGATATTTTTTACAAATACTTACATCAAAGTGGCTCCCGCATTAAAGTTATCAATTGCCTTATTGGAAGTGAACTTGAAATTCACGGACGACATTGTTTTTTAACGATTCACTTTTCTTTTTTTAATTAAAAAAAAACAGTACGATCTTGTGGTGACTGCATCGCACAATAGTTCGGAGCGGAAGACTGGACTATTGGATATGACGTAATCACGTGATCATTAAAAAAAAAAATATTCAGACATATACACGACAGATGTCGTTTCGGCGTCAATTTTATTTTATTCTTACGCTTACACTCCTTGCGATATACTTCGAGATATTTGATAAATTGCGAGATATATCGAGACTATCGATACTTTCCTTCCCATCTACTTTTTTAAATAGGATAACAGCCCGATAACCTGTTTCCATCTCGACCTACCCCTCTCTCCACAACCGACCCCCTGAGCAGCGTGAGCACCTTGTCACCTTTCCCTTGGCCCCTTAAGTTTAAGTTATTGTGTTTTTGAAACTTGGGTTTTCGTTGTATTTTTCCGCTTCGACCTAATTTCGGTTTGTTTTTTCCGTCGAGACAAAGAACAACTGGCACCCACAATCATCGAGTTTCAGTTTTCTGACTTTACCAAGGGAAAAGGTTGACCACGTTACACACTCTTGACGAAGAAGATGCATTATCTTATAATAAAGAAATTGATAAATTGTAAGAGAGTCAGAAGAATATAGTCAATTTAATCGGTAATCAAACGCATATAGTGAAATCAGAATTTCACCGTATTTATGATGAAATTGATACATTAAAAAACCGTTCGGCTGGTCATAATATTTTATTGGATAGGATAATCCTCAAAGTGCATAAACTTCAAAACACTGAGAATCAAATCACATTTATTAATCATTTGGAACAGTGGATGCATCATAAAGAAATGGAAATTGACACCTATTTTGATAATGTACAGACAGTAATTCACTCTGTATATTTTGCAAAACTAGGATTCATCCACCCTGGACTCATAACACCTCAGATTCTTGAGGACGCTGTGAATGAATTGTTAAGACATAATGATAATAAAGAGCGTGTATTCCCTCTCTCCATGGAAGAAGTACGCGCTGTAGAGTTGAGAAAAATTTCCAAGACTTCCATTGGCTATCATGGTGGAAAACTATTTCTCGTATTACATATTCCTCTTTTGGACCCAATTGTTCATTATTTATATAAAATGCATCCCTTCCCCATAATCCAAGTATTTTGAGAGAATAAAAACGGCTCGGCTGACTCACTGTTCAGAGACACATAATCATCATATATGCTGTCCAAGTTATCCATTCTACGAGTCATCTATGCACCCTACTTGGGAGATATCATTAATGGCCAATGAAAAACATTTGAAAAACATTTGAAAAACAATTGAATAATATTGAAGGCATGGCTCTATTCTCTACGTGAAGAGGGAAAAGTTCAAATATTAGGTCGTCCAGAACAAACGTGCGCATGAAAAAAAAACAACTAGTAGTAGAAAAGTTGACAGAATTTAATCAAATTTGGATAATATTTACAAATATTCACCCTCTACATTAACAACCTATTGCCAACGCTCAATTAATTTTTTTACTGCTTGATATTTGCCACTTGTGTTCCCTTGTTTTATCTCGGAATTCAAAGCTGTTTTGAGTGAATCCAGATTAGGATGTGCCACACTGTCAATAGGTCTCTTCAATAAATGGAAGCAACCATAATCACAAGGGCTTAAGTCGGGAGAATAAGGTGGCTGAAGCCAGCGTTGAATATTTTTGGAGGCGATCCACTGGCGTACATTCAGACCACGATGACATTTTGCATTGTCATCGAGTAGCCATACTTGATGTTTTCTATTTTTATGCCAGTGAGTCCATAAGTTTGTGAGAAATTCAAGATATCTAGTAGAATCCATTTTTTTATTTGGCTCCAATATTTCATAATAACAAATACCATTGATGTCCATTGCAAGTACTAACATATACTTGCGTCCGTATCTATTCTGTGTTGCAACCGAACTCGGCCATTCCCCAGGTTTTATCCATTGTTTAATTTGATCTCTTTCCGGTGGTCGATGAAGACTGATAAATGTCTCATCAATTGCTACCGTATGTTCGAGACGACTTTTTTGCTGATTGTAATACTGGATATTTTGAGCTGAATATACTGCTCGTGTTTCCATTTGACCTGGAGTAAGTTCATGCGGGACCCACTTGGCATTAACCTTCTTCATTTCCATTTGTTGAGGGATTATTAGATGAAGGGTTGACTGAGGAATCCCTATGTGAGCCGACAAAGAGGTTAGGGACCACGCTTGAGTTTCCTCAAATGCCTTTTCAATTGCGGCGATCCGTTCTTGCAATACGCTGTAAGAAGTGTGATCGCCACCTCGATGTTCTTCAATATCATAGTTCCCTTCATTGAACCGTTGGAACCAAGATTGCACCGTACGTTTACTGAAGGCGCTTTTGCCTACCTTTTTGGTTAGTTCACGGTGGGCTTTGCTTGCGTTTTGTGTTTGTAAGAATGAATATTTTAAAATAGGACGTTGCTCGTAATCGGTGATCGAACTTTTAATTGTAGATATTGTGCTGCTGGCCATAGCCGAATGTTGATACGTGTGATGTATAGTAGATACAATGACTATGTGAATACTAGGAGGTCGTTCGCTCAACTGTAAAAACCTAACCACTATGATTTTTTATGCGCACGCACGTTTGCTCTGGACAACCTAATAATTTGTGGGGACACTCCAAAGGAAACAGTGATTCTCTCCGGCTTGGAAATTTTAGGTGTGAAACACGGCTGCCATGCTCATACATCTTACGCCTTTTTTATAGGTTATCAAATTAGTGAACAAGAAACCGTATATCAATATAATCCCTCTATTGGTTTGAATATCTCGGACATACTACCACAAATTTCTGGTTATGCATCACTTCATGTACCATATAACCAATCAGATATTCTATGAGTTGTGACGGATGCTAATATTCCTGGAGTCTTATCGTATGATGTGACTCTCGATGAAATTCCTAAAAAGCTGGAGTATATTGGAGGACAAAAGCGAGAAAAACAAAGGCAATAGAAGATGTGGTTTTCGACAATCTTGGGCGAAATTGCACTAGCCGCCGGCTTCCTTGTCTACCTGCTCTGTAACCCTGCTGTGTGGGTATTCTGGAAGGTGGTATATGGGACATTCCATGTCAACTCAGCCACCCTGGAATTTTTTGGTTCTCAGAATCTTGAATTAGTATGCTCCCAGTCAAGTACCACATGAGTACATACTTTCTCTAAATTTTCGCTCCTTTAACATTAATTGTTTGGCCAGGACAAATAACAAAAGCTCAAATTTCGGAAAAATCATATCTTGCGAACAAATTAGCCGATTTTGATGAATAAAAAAAGATTTTTTTCGTTTTTTCATATACTTTTGGAATAAAAATACGACAGTACCACGAAGGAGAATAATGAGTCATTTTTAATTTTTTTTGTTATTTAAATCCTTCTGCTATACAGGGGCCATTCGAAAATCGAATAATTTTTTTTTTCGATGGATAAGGATATTACTCAACTTTTTTTATGGGTATTTCAAAATGGGATAGCCATATGGAGATGAGAGAAAATTTTTTTTCTTATGAAAATTTAGATTTTCCGAATTTTGTTCCTGAAAAATGATGAATTTTCCGGCATAATTTGAAGATGAGATGCATAAGCATTGATGGATAAAAAACGTTTTTTATAGAAAAAAGTTGAATTTATTGATTATTAACAGCTCTACTTAAGTAAACAACAATGAGGATTCGCAAAGTACCAAATATTTGATGAGTTTTTACATCAACGTAGAGTATATGTCTGTTTTAAGTTTGTAATTTGAAAAATAAATATTAAAGTATAGAGAAAAAGCAATTTGAAATCGAACTTTTCTGAATCACAATGCCTATCTTAATGTACATCGTCCATTTCGTTTCTTCGCTTTTGGAAAAACTTCTCCCGTAGTCGCAGAAGAATATCTCTTATTCAATAATTCCTTTTCTCCCACAGGAATGAAGCCGTGATTTTTTTGTATCCCTGGAATCGCCTTTGCACTGTCGAATCTTGTTTTGAACCGTTCTTTCATATCCTCGTGTTCCTGTTTAGTGTAGAAAAAGACATCGAGATCCTTGAAATTATTCTTTGCCCACTGGAACAGATCATCTAGAATGAGAAGAGGTTCATCATTAGTAATTTGCCGACTTCTTCGTCTTGCCTCTTCAAGACTGCGCCTACGCCATCGCATGCCGTCTTTCCATGCGCGGTCGCATGATAGTCCGCCTCAGTCCGTCTCATCGATTCTTATAGTGCTGTCGAACACCATCTATAACATAGATCAATTTGTTTATGACAGCACAGACTTGTTTCATGTGTCGTATCAGAATCTGTTGCATTAAATGAACTGCAGTAGTATCGTGAACGAGACTGTCAGATAAGAAGACTAGACTTCTATGTCGAATATCAGTGCATTGATCATTGTTGTAATGGAACCATTGAGCAGTGTTTTGAGCTACGAAAGAATAATTCTCCGAAAAATCGGCCTGCACTAGAATTTCACCCGCAATTAAATTCGCCTTTCGTTCTTTCACGAAAGCGTTTTGTTGTATGGCAATAAAATGATGAGATTTCAATACTTTCAATCTCTCACAAAGTACATCAACAAATTCACACACTGGAAGTCTCTGGGTCTGTAATGTTGTTCTATCCACAGATTGCCAAGTCCTGCATTCTACAGATTTAATCACAGCATCGTGGAGTAGTTCTTTCAGCTCGAGCGATAATCTTTCAACTCCAGGACAGTTTTTACACTCATCTGAGTGGCATTCAGGCGTTGGATCAGGGCACATGAGTCTTGCAAGACAGTCTTTATAGTCGGTAAGGGGACATGATGAGTTTTTAGTGAGAGTAGAAATGTTGATTGCATCCAACATCAGCTTATAATTTTGATGATAGTTACAGATACATACCAAGTGCGTACTACTCGCTCCTGCCAATACACAGTGTTTCGGCCTCAATTCCACAAACTTGCTGAATCCCACCGCAGACTCTGGATAAGTAATTTTATATTTCTCATGAAGATCATTCAAGTTCTCGAGGACCATCCGCTTCTGCATTATTTTCTTCACGTCGTTGATTCTGACTGACAATTTATCCTTCATCCCTGGCATCATCCGACTATTATTGTCATAAAAACTCCGGACCTTTTCAACTGTCTCTTTGGGCAATGATTTCCCAGCCTTCGCAACTGTTGAAGCAAATATTCCTTTCTGTTCTCGCAGTTGTTTTGCTCTCATAGCCATGTACCTTGTCGTACCAAATTCACGGCTCACCTTTCGCTCACTCCATGAAGGTGGAGCAATAGTCAAGAGTTGAATAAGTTCAGTATATTCTGTCATCATATTGAATTTTTGCTGGAGTCCATCCAACATTTCTTCCAATTCCAATTCTCGTGGAGAACGAAAATTTCCTGAAATGTACCTGTGGTGCTCTGTCTCTGAATCATCATCTGCTGTTGGAGCATCATACTCCTCTGAAGCTTCGTTGAAAATCACATCCTCATCAGGATCAATTGAATGGAAGGAATTACCTGATCTCAAAGAACTCCCTGCGATATTGCTCGTAGAAATATCTACTAGAAATGGTGTGGCACTAGACGAACGATCGGCTGGAACATTTGATGACGATGAAGAGACTTCCCGATTCGATGAAGTTTCAGAGGGTAGTGATCCAGGAATGTAAGTCAAAGCTCTTTTCCTACAGGAGCTACATAGTTTCGCATTTTCTGGTAAGAATAGAAATGTCTGTGGTAGTCTTTCTGAGATTGAACGCAGGTCTTTTCCATTGTGACCTTTCTCTCCAGGAACTCGCATTGGATTTACACAGCTTTCGGCATGCGGCATCTTTGTGGAATAGGAATGAAGAACAGTTATGATCATTCAAAAAAAGGGAAAAAATAATAATAACGATCGATTGAGTTTACAACTTCACTACTGAAATATTTTATACCATCACTTACCTTGATTAAAGTTGATGGACAATAAATACATGAGAATAACCGTCGGAGAATTTCTGTTAACAATACTGTAATGAACCGTGTGAGATGTTCAACACTCAAGTGTGTGATGAGGACTAATCAAACGGTTATTATTGAGGCAACTCTATGGCTCATATGGAAACTGAATTCCGAGAAATCGGTTGTTTATTCTCGCCCCCACTCGGAGCCTTTGATTTCATTGCGCTCCTTTTTTTTGTATCCATTGTCCAATGTTTGTGTACAGAAATCCCCAGTTAATTTCCCAAAGAAATGCGGTCAACGTTTGATTTCTCGGAGTTCGAAACCCGATCGGCACCCATTGGGTTTCGAACCCGAATCATCGGATTAGAAATCGCTCNGCTGAATCCCACCGCAGACTCTGGATAAGTAATTTTATATTTCTCATGAAGATCATTCAAGTTCTCGAGGACCATCCGCTTCTGCATTATTTTCTTCACGTCGTTGATTCTGACTGACAATTTATCCTTCATCCCTGGCATCATCCGACTATTATTGTCATAAAAACTCCGGACCTTTTCAACTGTCTCTTTGGGCAATGATTTCCCAGCCTTCGCAACTGTTGAAGCAAATATTCCTTTCTGTTCTCGCAGTTGTTTTGCTCTCATAGCCATGTACCTTGTCGTACCAAATTCACGGCTCACCTTTCGCTCACTCCATGAAGGTGGAGCAATAGTCAAGAGTTGAATAAGTTCAGTATATTCTGTCATCATATTGAATTTTTGCTGGAGTCCATCCAACATTTCTTCCAATTCCAATTCTCGTGGAGAACGAAAATTTCCTGAAATGTACCTGTGGTGCTCTGTCTCTGAATCATCATCTGCTGTTGGAGCATCATACTCCTCTGAAGCTTCGTTGAAAATCACATCCTCATCAGGATCAATTGAATGGAAGGAATTACCTGATCTCAAAGAACTCCCTGCGATATTGCTCGTAGAAATATCTACTAGAAATGGTGTGGCACTAGACGAACGATCGGCTGGAACATTTGATGACGATGAAGAGACTTCCCGATTCGATGAAGTTTCAGAGGGTAGTGATCCAGGAATGTAAGTCAAAGCTCTTTTCCTACAGGAGCTACATAGTTTCGCATTTTCTGGTAAGAATAGAAATGTCTGTGGTAGTCTTTCTGAGATTGAACGCAGGTCTTTTCCATTGTGACCTTTCTCTCCAGGAACTCGCATTGGATTTACACAGCTTTCGGCATGCGGCATCTTTGTGGAATAGGAATGAAGAACAGTTATGATCATTCAAAAAAAGGGAAAAAATAATAATAACGATCGATTGAGTTTACAACTTCACTACTGAAATATTTTATACCATCACTTACCTTGATTAAAGTTGATGGACAATAAATACATGAGAATAACCGTCGGAGAATTTCTGTTAACAATACTGTAATGAACCGTGTGAGATGTTCAACACTCAAGTGTGTGATGAGGACTAATCAAACGGTTATTATTGAGGCAACTCTATGGCTCATATGGAAACTGAATTCCGAGAAATCGGTTGTTTATTCTCGCCCCCACTCGGAGCCTTTGATTTCATTGCGCTCCTTTTTTTTGTATCCATTGTCCAATGTTTGTGTACAGAAATCCCCAGTTAATTTCCCAAAGAAATGCGGTCAACGTTTGATTTCTCGGAGTTCGAAACCCGATCGGCACCCATTGGGTTTCGAACCCGAATCATCGGATTAGAAATCGCTCGCCCTACCGACCAACCTATCAATGTTGGCTTTCAATTTTTATTCAGTAGTAATACCCCGAGTGCATCAAAATTATCGGGTATTTCCCGATAACTTCATTGTAAACAAACAAAAGTGTCAAGTTTTGCAGGTTTAAAAATTCCAAGCGCTTGCGCGATGGATTTTCTTGCAAAACTTGACACGATCGTTTGTTTCCAGGGAAGTTTGAGGGAACTATCAGATCATTTTGAAGCAGGAGGGGTATTTGTCGGATTATTTTTCACGTACGGATTTTGGTCAGGAGTGTCGTTTACGCAACCTCAAAATNAAATGTACCTGTGGTGCTCTGTCTCTGAATCATCATCTGCTGTTGGAGCATCATACTCCTCTGAAGCTTCGTTGAAAATCACATCCTCATCAGGATCAATTGAATGGAAGGAATTACCTGATCTCAAAGAACTCCCTGCGATATTGCTCGTAGAAATATCTACTAGAAATGGTGTGGCACTAGACGAACGATCGGCTGGAACATTTGATGACGATGAAGAGACTTCCCGATTCGATGAAGTTTCAGAGGGTAGTGATCCAGGAATGTAAGTCAAAGCTCTTTTCCTACAGGAGCTACATAGTTTCGCATTTTCTGGTAAGAATAGAAATGTCTGTGGTAGTCTTTCTGAGATTGAACGCAGGTCTTTTCCATTGTGACCTTTCTCTCCAGGAACTCGCATTGGATTTACACAGCTTTCGGCATGCGGCATCTTTGTGGAATAGGAATGAAGAACAGTTATGATCATTCAAAAAAAGGGAAAAAATAATAATAACGATCGATTGAGTTTACAACTTCACTACTGAAATATTTTATACCATCACTTACCTTGATTAAAGTTGATGGACAATAAATACATGAGAATAACCGTCGGAGAATTTCTGTTAACAATACTGTAATGAACCGTGTGAGATGTTCAACACTCAAGTGTGTGATGAGGACTAATCAAACGGTTATTATTGAGGCAACTCTATGGCTCATATGGAAACTGAATTCCGAGAAATCGGTTGTTTATTCTCGCCCCCACTCGGAGCCTTTGATTTCATTGCGCTCCTTTTTTTTGTATCCATTGTCCAATGTTTGTGTACAGAAATCCCCAGTTAATTTCCCAAAGAAATGCGGTCAACGTTTGATTTCTCGGAGTTCGAAACCCGATCGGCACCCATTGGGTTTCGAACCCGAATCATCGGATTAGAAATCGCTCGCCCTACCGACCAACCTATCAATGTTGGCTTTCAATTTTTATTCAGTAGTAATACCCCGAGTGCATCAAAATTATCGGGTATTTCCCGATAACTTCATTGTAAACAAACAAAAGTGTCAAGTTTTGCAGGTTTAAAAATTCCAAGCGCTTGCGCGATGGATTTTCTTGCAAAACTTGACACGATCGTTTGTTTCCAGGGAAGTTTGAGGGAACTATCAGATCATTTTGAAGCAGGAGGGGTATTTGTCGGATTATTTTTCACGTACGGATTTTGGTCAGGAGTGTCGTTTACGCAACCTCAAAATGACATCCGAGAACAATTGAAGAGTTAGTACGAAATATCCGGAAAAATATATATGTGAATACGAAATAACCGAAAAAATATATATGTTAGTGCGAAATGTTCGAAATAAAACTTCCTCCAGCCTGTCATTTGTCATCAAATGCTGCATTCTGATTAGCCCTGACTGTCCAAAATCCGGACGTAGAAAAATAATCATCATGATAAGTGAAAAATCATGTGAATTCGAGCAATTAACGCCATTGCGAAAGATATTGGGCATGTCTGCCATGTACAAGAGTGAATTTATGGGGGTAAAAGTTTGAAACACTGTTAGACTCATATCGTAGTTGACTTTAAACATGCCAATGTTCTATTCCGAAATATAAAAAAATCCGGGGTAGCTGAATTGACATGGAATGTCCCATGTATGATCGGAAAATCGAATTTTCCATGAAATTGTTTTCTTTTTCTCATCTCCATATGGCTATCCCATTTTAAAATACCTCGGAAAAGTTGAGTAATATCATCATCCATCGAAGAAGAAAAAAATTATTCGATTTTCGAATGGCCCCTGCGAAACAGAGGGATTAAAATAACGAAAAACTTAAACAATGGCTTAGTATTCATCCTCGTGGTATTATTGCATTGTTATTCTCAAAGTATAGAAAAAAAAAATCTTTTTTTATTCATTAAAATCGGCCAATGTGTTCGCAAGATATGTTTTTTCAAAAATTTGAGCTGTTGTTATTTGTCCTGGCCAAACAATTAATGTTAAAGGAGCGAAAATTAAGAGAAAGTATATACTCATGTAGTACTTGACTGGGAGCATGGTAATTCAGGATTCTGATACCCAAAAAAATCCAGGATGGCTGAGTTGACATGGAATGTCCCATATGTGTTTCTTCGCTCTATAGCGTTGTTGTCGTTGAGCATCCTTTTTCTTTGATTTGATATTTTGCAGTCTAGTTCCACAATTGATCTCTCCATCGTCATTCTCCAAACTTTCTTCGATTCTCACTGATGACTGCGCTTCTTCATTTTTACGCATGCGACATTGTCTCTGTCATTCAGCAGCTTTTTCGCGTCTCAATTCCTCCTCCTCAGTCTCAGTTGCGTCTTTTTTCGCTCTACACCGTTGTTGCCGTTGAGCATCTTTTTCCTTTGATATATTTTGGGGTCCGGCTTCACATTGTATCTTCCCATCATCATTCTCTAAATTTTCTTCCATCTTCATTAATAATCCTTCTTCAGCATTTCTATTCTTACCACATTGTCTCTGCCTTTCATTAGTCTTTCCGCGTATCAAACTCAGTTTTTCTGCTTCTAATGCCTTTTTCTTTTCTCTGCAACGTCGTTGACGCCGAGCATCTTTTCCTTCCTTTTTTTCTTCTTGATGACCTTCTCTTCTTGTCTCTTCATCGATATCCTTTGAATGTTCACTCATATTGGGTAATGAAGAAAATTCTTATTGTTATTATTCTCACTAATCTCAAAGAGTTATTCTCTTTTTATTCTCAATATTTACTCTCAATCGATCCTTTCATTTCAATTATGAATTTTTTATAATTAAATACCAAGAATACAAACTTTTACTTACGCATTAATCGTTCCTGAAGAAATGTGTATGATACAATCAAGGTCTTGAAGATATTAAGGACTGTTGACATTCACTCTAATATCCTAGTAACTGCCGCATTACACATCCTTTTTACCACAGTACACTCGAACACACCAGTTATCCAGAATCTTCAAATTCACCATAAGCTGATAGAATCAACACTTCACTATCCTGACAACTTCACGGATGACAACGATCATCTAATCGATTCATAATACTAATTTATTGGCTGGCTCTGAAACTGATATTATTGCCTAAACAGGTGAAATCCATCATCCGTTAGATGGATTCTTATCGAAGCCAGATTTGAACACACAAACCGAGTATAACTCTATTCCTTCGAATGGAAAAAAGAGACAACAATCTCCAATAACTTGATGAAAATTTAATTTAATTGGAATGACCTGAACCATGTTGAAGAATAGTAAAGACCCTTTATAATGAGATATGAATGGTTCTATTTACTTGACCAATAGTTGAGGAAAAATGCAAACGCAGTTGAATTGAGTATAAACATCATAAAATAGAATTTTTGGATAAAAACTCCCATAAGTTGATGAAAATTTGCCTTCATTAAATAATTCAGGGGTCAATTTCAAGGTAATTTCACATATTTTCAGCTGAGTATAAGATATATCTACCGATTTGAAAAAAAAAGCGAAAAAATCTCTTCATTATAAGAAGAAAAACACGACAATTTTCAAAACGTGACATGCTAAAATCGCCACATTATCGCTTATAACGATTGATCTAGCGAATGAAATGAATCATATGAGGTACCAATTTGAAGAACTCAATGAAGTCTACAAATTGAAATATGATATGTCCTGATTGGTCAAGTTTGAAGCCTCGATACATGGCGTAACTGTCATTTTTGGCGTGTGGCATAACAGAAAAAAGCAAAACAATCTGCTATAACTTGATCAAAATTCAATTGAATCATAATTACCAAGCACCATTTAAAAGAATAATAAATACCCTTCAAAATGATATATGAATGGTCCGATTTACTGGACCAATAGTTATAGAAAAACCCAAACGTATCAGAATTCACAAAAAACATGACAAAAATCAATTTGCTCACAAAAATTCCCATAAATTGATGAAAATTTGCCCGAATCCAATAACTCTGGTGTCAATTTCAAGATAATTTAATGGATTTTCACCCAAGTACTAGATATCTACATTGATTTTAACATCAACCGAGTAAATCTCATTATTATTAGAAAAAATATGAGAATTTTCAAAACGTGACATGCTAAAATCGCCATATTATCGCTTATAGCGATTGATCTATTGAATGGAATGGCTAATATGAGGTATCAATTTGACGAACTCAATAAGATCTACAAAGTGACATATAATATATCCTGATTGGTTCAGTTTAAAGCCTCCATGCATGGCAAAAACCGTCATTTTTGGCGTGTGACATAACAGAAAAAATGAAACAATCTGCTATAACTTAATGAAAATTCAATTGAATCAAAATTACGGTGCGCCATTTCGAAGAATAATACATACCCTTCAAAATGATATGTGAATAGTTTGATTTACTTGAACAATAGTTATAGAAAAACCCAAACTAAGCAGAATTCACAAAAAACATGACAAAAATCAATTTCATCACAAAAATCCCCATAAGCAGATGAAAATTTGTCTGGATCCAATAATTCTGGTGTCAATTTCAAGGTAATTTAATGTATTTTCATCCAAGCACAAAATATAAACACAGATTTGAACAGAAACCGAGCAAATCTCATTATCATGAGAAAAAAGATGGGAATTTTCAAAACGTGACATGCTAAAATCGCCATATTATCGCTTATAGCGATTGATCTGGTGGATGAAATGGCTAATATAATATATCAATTTGAAGATCTCGATGAGACCTACAAATTGACGTGTGACATGACCCCGATGGTCAAGTCTAAAGCATCGATAAATGGCAAAAAGTGTCATTTTTGTGATGTGACATAACGTGAAAAATGGAAACAATCTCCAATAAATTGATGGAAATTCCTTCAAATGGGATTTGTCATATACCATTTTGAAGAGTGATAAATTCTCTTCAAAATGATATATAGATAGTCCGGCCTAGTCCAGTTGGGAGGATCGAAACATCCAACCAACATTTTTCAAGTGAACTGTAAAAATTAATTTTTTGCCTAAAAGTGTCATAAGTAGATGAAAAACGATCAAAATTGAATGAGTCAGGTGTCATTTTGAAGATTATTTTATAAGCTTTCCAATGAGTATACTATATTACGGTTCATGGAAGGGGGAGATGGGCTTCAGCCTAGAAAACAATGAAAAAGCCTGGCGATCATCACGAATTTTTTATTGATGAATAAAACTTTGTGCGAGCATTATTGTATCTGTATGTTACACTGGCTTTGTAATACTAATTCGCTACGAACGTTCCAAAGGCTATTCAGTGCCGATACGAAACGGAACGATAATATTATATTACCTATGTTAAAAAATATTGTCAAGAAATAGTATATTTCGTAACGAGTGCAAAAAAGTGTTTTTTGGCGAGTGGAAGGTTTATATCACGAGCCGAAGGTGAGTGATATAATTCCACGAGCTAAAAAACATTTTTTCACGAGTTACGAACGAAATTTTTCATCACAATGTGGCGGAAATTGGACATTTAGGCACGCGGAGCGTGCCGAAAAGTTCACTTTTCGTCACAGCGTGATGAAAAATAAGAATAAATATCGCAAGAATAAAAAATCATTCACCATGTTATCCGGTAGCGGTAGAATTAGAATCAAATTTGTACTCCTCAACATGTATCATAAATTTAATAAATTTTTTTTTGAATAAATTATTTCTTCATCATAAAAATATTCTCATCATTTCAACCACCCACCACCCCCCTTTCACTCCCCCCCTTTTCACGCGCCCCCTTTTCGACCCACCACCCCCTTTCCACCCTACCGTCCCTATCCAACCCCACCCCCTTTCCATTTCACCACCCCCTTTCCACCCCAACAAGCCCTTTTCCACCCATCCTCCACAGACCCGTGGGCCTTCCCCCACCCCGCACAGGTGGTCGACGCAACTCTCTCCCATCATCCCAGCTAGACTATCATAACAAACAAAGGGGGGAGGGGGACCGGATGTCTCCCCCATGTGTGTACTAGCTACAGTAGACTCTCGTTATAGTCGCACTCACGGGGCTGTAGGGGCAGCCGATTCTGAGAATGGGACTGTATTTCTCATCCCCCACCAGGCGCTCACGGTAAGCCTAAATTCCGGGAATCGGGAGCGATAAGAAAATAAATTTTACTCCAATTATTTTCCTCTTCAATTTGCACTGGACATTTTTATTAAATATGAAAATTATTTTCATTAAACACTTTTATTAAATTAACAAAATGAATTGCGTTGAACACTTTTAGTAAATTAATGAAATGAATAGAAATATTAATAACATCGCATTGTTTAATACACTCTAAAATTTATTCACTTCATTCAAATAAAAAGCAGGATTATGCACCACTGCAAAGACCCTCTCTTCGTGACAGTCAAGAGTGAACTGAATTTCTCTCTCGCAAATTAATTTTTCCTAAATTTTATTTCCCGAATTTCTTAGAAATGCAAAACAAAGCCCATTCCGAGAAAACACAGGGGCATTTAAATCTACACCTCGGAGGTGGTACGGAGTGGGGGAAGCGCTCGAGCTCGAAAAAATCGATATGAGGGGAAATGCGACTATAACGAATGCGACTATAACGAGAGTCTACTGTACTTGCGTATCTGCCCCATTCATTTACAAGTTTCAACGCCGCATCCAGTGTCAATAAGGCTTGGACCAACTTAACTGATGCTATGAGAGCCGATTGCAAGATTGCAAGATTGAGACGTTGTTGGGAGCATGATGTAACGAACGGAGGAGATACTCTTGATGGACGACTCCCTATGATAAGAGATTGTGTGGAATGTAATAATTCTTAAGAAAAAAATATTTAAAAAAAACATTTTTTTAGTAATTAAGGTTTATTGGTATATTTTTAAAAAAACTACTACAGTGTAATATTTTTTCAGTGACAAATTTTTCATTAATAAGAAGTAAATTGAAATGAAAATATTGTTTATATATTTTTTTCTTTATCCATCCTCAAAATAGTTTAGGCTTCCACTTTTTCCTCTGGACAGTATCTTCGAGACACTGTTGAATTTATCGAAGTTCATGATGTTGGTTCTATAATGTTGGTCTGTTGGAGATTTGAGCACAACACTTCGACGTCACTTTTCAACTGGATTATTTTTTTCAATTTTTCAATGTCTTTCAATAGACGTTCCAATCTATTTTTAACTCTTGTTGCTGGCGTATGGACTCTCTCTTGAATGCTTGTTGTTGACGTCGAATGGAGTAACTCTTCATGAGCAGAGGAAAAAGTAAACTGATGCTATGCTCTCGAACATGAAAGGTCATATAGTTAATTACCCCACTCTTCTAAAGCATTTTTTGAGGGTATATGTGTACATGTTTTCTTGAAATTTCTTTATTAGGAAGGGAGAGAGGGGGCGCATATCCGATTGTCTGTTTGCAACCACCTATTGTAGTGGGGATTTTTCTTAGAATTTTATATCCAAAATTATATTCGTGAGTTTTTTTTCTGAACCCTCCACTGTAAACGCACATATTTTTCAATGGAATTCCGGAAAAAATCACGAGCCTGTAGATTGCTTTTTGACTCTTTCTGGAGTGAGTCAAAAGTGAAAGTTTTCATGTTCTTAATTTCTTTTTGTGATGACTCATGTTTTCCCGAATGGAATTCCAGGAATCTCAAGAGACACCATAAAAAATGATTGGTAGATCAGTTGTGAGATTTCTTATCTTTTCTTGGAATTGCATGAAAATGGACATTTGCTGATTTATGACTTTAAGCCTCTGCTGCAATGACTCATGTTACTCCCGACTGAAATTCCAGGAATGTTGATAACAATCAATTGATTAGCCACCCACTACCCACTCACGGGAGACCCTTGTGATCCTTTCTAGAGCGTTGAGCTGGAAAAGCCGCGAATTAATTCCGAAAATTATTAATTAATTAATTAATGAATCACCTACTCGCGAAAGACGCATCGGACTTCTCGCCAACCGACCCTTTCCAGAGCATTGAGCTCGAAAAACCGCAAATCAAATTCACCAATTAAATTATTAATTAATTAACCACCCACCACCCACTCGTGGAGAACATCTCAACAGCAGACTCTTATGACCCTTGCCAAAAAGTTGCGCGTGAAAATCCACGAATTGATGTCGCAAATAAACTAATTAATGAATAAATAAATAAATTAATTAATTAGCCACCCACCAAAAACTTCCGGGGTGGTTTGTAGAACCCGCGAATTAAACCCGCGACTCGACTGATTAATTAATCGATTAATTAATTAGCCGACCACCACCCACTCGCGGGAGACTCTCGTCAACTGACCCGCATGACCCTTCCCCCAACGTTTGTCTAAGGAACCCGCGAATTTACCCTGCGAATTCATTCCGCGAATTAACTAATTAATTGATCAATTAATTAACTGTCGACCACCCACTTTTCCAAATTGTTGGCCCAGAACCGGCCTCATACATCTTCTGCTAATAATTTGTTTGACCACGCGAGTGACTACTTCCGCCACCGTCTGAACCAACGTGAACTACATACTGCTTCACGTGATTTCAGGGGTCCCACCAGCCTCTGTTTGCGCCATAGACATATGTTTCGGCGAGAATCAGTCGAAAAACCGATGGAGAGCCGGGATTCGGGGAAGGGTAAAGAAGTTCACAATAAAATAATAGCCACTGTGCGCGTGGGTAGAGTCGCAAATAAAAATATATATTTCCGATAAAATATATACAGCTCCTCAAAAATATATATGTCAAAATCACAGCAAGCAAGCACTAACTAATTTGAGATGCGGAAGAGAATTATCACAATTGAGATGGTCACAATATTTCACAATAAAATCGCGGAGAGAAAAACGCGGTGTGCACATGTCGCCCGTGGATTGAGAAAAAGACGGAAGTGAGTTGAGGCGTGGCCGGTAAAACAGTCACGTCCCAGGAGGTGCTGCCGCGCATGGTCACCGGACCTCACACGATGAGGCCCATGCCTCAACATTCTCTCCCCATCAGCAACTCTGTTGGTGACCAGGTTATGAGACGACCACGATAACCTGAAACACTGAACAGGAGGATTAACTATGCCGACAGAGACCAGCGACTTTCAGCTGGTAGAGATTGGCAACGGAACCAGCTTCGAGATCGGTCGGGTCAAGGTTGTTGACGCAGTCCTGATTGTCACAACTCCGGAGAGACCGTCTTTCCCAGGGTGTAGATCTGTGACACGAGTGAGAGGCCACTTCGCTGGCAGGAACCTTTCATCGGAGAGAAGTAACAGTGAACCGATGCGAATCTCGTTGGACGGATGATGCCACTTGGAGATGGACTGAAGTTGCTGCAGGTATCTTAAAGACTACTGCTTCCAGAAATACAGCGGCTGAATCAGTTGCCATCTTGAGAGACGTCCAACGTTGATATCACCCAGCGAAAGTTCCGGCAGAGTGATTGGGGCTTCTCCAATCAGAAAATGTCCTGGGGTGAGGTAAGACACGTCATCAGAGTCTTCCGAGAGAGCCTGAAGAGGCCTGGAGTTGAGCACCGATTCGATCTGGGTAAGCAGCGCAGAGAGCTCCTCGAAGGTCAGTGAAGTGTCCCGAACAGTGCGAGAGAGATGAAACTTCACCGACTTCACCGCTGCTTCCCATTTCCCTCCAAAATGCGGTGCTACCGGTGGATTGAACGACCACCGTGTTCCATGCTTGAGACACACTGCAGAAAGACGGTGGAACTCCTTCAGAAAACAGCCTCTCCAGCATAAACAGCCTCCTCCAGTAGAAAACAGCCTCTTCAGCTCCTTGCCAGCACCGATGAAATTTGTGCCGCAGTCACTAAAGAGGTTTCCGCAGTGACCCCGACGACTCACGAACCTCCTATAGACAGAGATAAACCCATCAGCAGAGTAATCCGTGACAGCTTCCAAGTGGAGAGCGGACGTGGCCATACAGACGAAGATCACCAACCAACCTTTTTGGGTCTTATGACCATGCCCCTTCCACGTCTTGATCGACACTGGTCTGGCGTAATCCACGCCAGTGTTGGAGAAAGAATGAGCCGAAGAGAGACGTGCTACTGGAAGCTGCCCCATCAGTTGCTGAGCACGAATCCCACGATGACGCGCGTACTCCACACACTTGAGAATGAAGGACCTCACTGGCACACGACCTCCAATAATTCAGTAAGACCTTCTAAGATGCGCCAACGTGAGCTGTGTCCCACCATGCAACGTTCGCTGATGAGCATCCCTAATGAGAAGTTCCGCCAACACGGAATCCTTAGCGATGATCACTTGATGCCTACTCTCTGGGTTCAAGGTGGAGAACTTGAAGCGCCCACTCACTCTGAGAATACCCTGATGATCAATGAAGGCCGTAAGTTTGGTCAACGGATGAGATCTCCCAAGCTGACCACGAGAGATAATCTCACACTCGGACTGTAGATGAAAGGCCTGAGTCACCTTGACCCAATACAGCTGAGCTGCCTCCAAGCCATCAGACCTGAATGGATGAACCACAAGCTTTCCAGACTTATTTCTCATTTTCGCCGCAGCGAACTGACAAATTGCCGTAACACGGAGCAATTTGTAGAGAGACGAGTATCTGCCGATCAGATACCAGAGAGTCGATGACGAGAAAAACGCGGAGAAAGTCACACCTGGCTTCTCCTCGAGGTTCGTTGACGGGTCTAGTTTGGCATTCTCTTTCGGCCACTGAGAGGAGTCAAATTGTAGCCACCTCGGACCCGTCCACCACAACTTATGAGCACCAAATTGAGCCACAGTAATGCCTCGAGAAGCACAATCAGCGGGATTCTCCTTACCGCTGATGTATCTCCACTTTGTTTCTTGCACCAGTTCCTGTATGCTGGCTACCCTATTATGCACATATTCTTTCCACCGAGAGGGATGAGAGCTGATCCATGCCAGGGTAACAGCTGAGTCTGTCCACAGAAACACAGGAGCATTATCAAGGTTGAGTTGATAACGCACATACCTTGTGAGTTTCGCTAGAATGACTGCAGCGTTGAGCTCGAGACGTGGAATAGTGAGCTACTTCAGCGGGGCTACCTTGGTTTTAGCCATTGCCAACGAGACACTGACCCCGACCGAACTCACCACTCTCACATATACCATTGCAGCCATTGCTAACTGAGATGCATCCGAGAACCCGTGAATCTCCACCTTAGCTTCCTTCCTCAGCCCCATCCAACGAGGAATAGAGATCTTCTCGATTCAAGATAGCGCTCCATGAAACAGAGTCCACTTGCGACACAATTGTGGTGTTAAGTCGTCGTCCTATTCCAGTTTCTCCACCCAGAGACGCTGGAGCAGACACTTCGCTCTAATCACCACAGGAGAAAGCAACCCTAGCTAGTCAAACAGTTGAGCAGTCTCGGACAAAATATTCCCCTTCGTCACACTTGCGGTGGCTGGGAGGTGGATCGTGAACTTGAATTGGTCTGTGCTCAGATCCTACTTCAGACCAAGAAGCTTCGTGACGGAGTCCTCTAGCGGCTTCTGACCCTGGGAGGCACCTTCTGCATTCAGGGACCGAAGCAGAGGCGAACTATTAGAGTGCCACTTTGCTAGAGGAGAGCCACCTGCTAAGCAGAGGCGTATGACTTGCTCAGCTACGAGTTGGAGCCCACTTTCTTCATCAACTCCACCACAGATGTCATCCACATATCTACCGCTGGTCAACGGAGACACAGCTAAAGGATAGCGATATCCTTCATCCGCAATCAGCTGATTGAGAACCCTACAGGCGAGGAATGGGGCCGAATTTGTCCCGTAGGTTACAGTGCTGAGCTGATAGGTGCTGATCTGGCCGAGAGAATCTTGCCACACAATCTGCTGGAGCGGCCAGTTTTCACGATGCACCTTGATTTGACGGAACATCTTCGTAATGTCCGTCATGAAAATGTACTTACTCTGCCTCGACCAGAGAAGTACGTCAGAGATGTCCTTTTGCACCTTGGCTCCAGTATGTTGAATGTCGTTGAGAGATACTCCCGAACTTGTCTTACTGGAGCTGTTGAACACCACTCTCAGCGTTGTAGTCTCGCTACTTTCCTGGAGAACGCAATGATGAGGAAAGTAGTATGTAGGAGCAGAAGAGTAAGATTGAGAGAGGAATGCTGAATAGAACCATGAGCCGGTCGCCTCCCCTCAGGAACCCTCAACCCTCCTGAAGTCGAAACCTCATGTGCCAAGGTCATTCCCTCAGAGCGACGCCCCGGTCTCAAGTCCCGAGCATTCCGCAAATCAGACGCGACTGGAGCACGCACCATGTGCCCCATTTCCTCATAATCCTTGAGAAAGTCACTATAAAGCTGAAGAGATCTCTGGTCTTTCTCCATTCTCCGAAGCAGGCTCTTCAGATACGTGCTTCAGACACGTGCAAGCTCTGCTCGAGAACGTATAAGAGGCAGTCGAACCATATAGCGCCCTGAGCTATCTCTGGAATGCGTACGCTGGAAGAACTCCTCGCAATCCGCCTCTTCTTCCGTGAGAACACTACCACTATCTTCGCCTGTTGACACTTCTTCCTGCTGCCAGAACTTGGTGAGACCAAATGGACCTTGGTCATCCAAATCCTCGTTACTCACGGAGACGTGATGAGAGCTCGCTACCATCGAAATCACCGATGAAGTGGGTCCGAGTACGACCCAGCCGAAAATAGTGTACATCGCAATAGGGGAGTCCGCTGGCCCCTTGATAATCTGTGGCTCCACAATCGATCCAAAGAAATCTACACCAATGATAAGGTCGACAGCTCTCGACGTTACATACTTTCGATCGGCTAACTTCAGTCCTCGGAGATGGCCCCAATGATGAGTTTGAGAGACTGAAAACGTTGGCAACGAAGTTGTGAGACCGTCAAGAACATCGGCTCGAATCTCAATCTGCTTGATTGAGTGCTGTGACCTCAGGTAAAACTGAGAATATCTTCTCGAGCAAGACCTAGATCTATCACTACCAACAACAAAAAGCAAAGCTGGAGATGTACTTAAGCTTAGCTTCGCCACGACACTCTGAGCAATGAACGACAACTCAGAACCGGTATCCAACAGCATCCTAACCTCCTGAGAGGATCCGTCCTCCTTGATGTGTGAGGCTAGCACCGTTGCGAGAAGAACACCTGGTATGAGCTGCGTTGACACATCACAACTTGTCATTGCTGCAGATGGAGAATCATCGGACAGCGATGACTACAGAGAACTCGCACAATTGACGGCGTCGCTGACTCTTCTGGCGTTGGTTACGAAGTTCACTGCTGCGTCCGGTCAGGTCTTAAGTCAGTGGACTCTAACGAACTGCCAGCCTGGATCGACTCCTGAGGACAAACCACTCTGGGGGCACCCTGAAGAGCGCTCTGCTGACGACTGACATGTATCATCGAATGATGGCGCAATTCTAATACACGCTGCACATCTTCTGGATGCGACAGGCCCTTAGTGAGTGCTTCCCCAAGCAGTTGAAGCAAAGATACTTCCTCTCGACAAATTCCTTTCGTTTCTCTGGAGTCAGCGCCTTGAACATCTGGCATCTATCGATGAAATGATCATCCTGACACATTGAGCAGGGATTCGCCCTCATATCTGCCCATGATAGAGACTTTGATCCTTGACCTGGCTGAGAACCTTGACCAGCTCAGACACTCAACACATTTGCTGGCTTAGATTCTGATAGCTGCTGAGAACTCGATGACGATTTCGATGACGGTGGAAACGGTGCATGCAGCTCGATCCTCTCCCTTGCCCTGGCTCTACTCAGAATGAACTCACTGAGCTCACCCTACATTGGGAAGGTCGTGGTAGAGTAGATCTTGATCTCCCACGCTTCCAACCTCTTAGGATCCAGCTGACTGGTAAGGAGATGTACTAGGATATCGTTCCAGTGCTGCACAGGTCGCCCCAGAGACTTCAAGGCGTTCAGCGCTTCAGTGGCGGAGTTGAGCAGCGCATTGAACTCCTTCACCGTCCTGTTGATGACTCTTGGGGCGGCAAGCAACTTTTCCAGCTGGGTAGATATGAGTAGACGTTCATTATCATACCTGGAGGTAAGCATCTCCCAAGCTGGAATGAACGAATCCTCGGAAACCGACAGAGTCGACACTAGTTGCTTCGGTTCCCCAGCCAGAGACATGAGCAAATAGTGCATCTTCTCGACGGTAGAGAGAGAGTGATTGCCGCCTACCATCGAGAGGAACAGATCTTTATAGGGAGTCCACTCTGAAAAATTCCCAGAGAAAGTCGACAGCGAAATCTTTGGCAGCTGTCTCTGAGACACTTGAGAGGAAGTGTGCACCGACCGCCTATGATGGAATGACAGAGACGTCCACCGGCTCATCCAGAAACTTGATCAGACCTACCAACGCAGTTCTCGTAGCAGAGTAGTACTGCAAGCACTTGTCGTACACTTTCGCCTTGACGTACTCATGCTCCATAACCTCTGCGCAGGCCTTCCCGGACATCAATTTGAGATGCTGCTCCTCGAAGTCTCCAGCATGTCCAGCTTCGACTGTAGCTCCAACACAGCTGTCTCACTGCCTCACTAGCAGTCTCTGCCCGCAGAAATTCTATGAACTTCGCCCTGCTTGCTTGAACTATGATTCTCCTTGCAAACGACATGTTCAAGCCGGGAAAAATCAACAAAAACCCAAAATAGAATACTTGCGAAAAACCGCGACTACGAAAAACAGCAAGTAACGAATCGTGTGCCAAATACGTGCGACAGCAGAAGCGAAAAAAGCAACTGAAGAAAAGCGATGCAGTTGAGAAAAGCACAATTGCGGAAAACAACTCAGCGTAACAAAAAAAAAACCATGGCCGCTAAGCATCATAGCCAGCAATTCCCAAGCAAGCACGCGGAATCAGCCACAAAATCAGGAGAAATCAAAATTGAATGATAATAATAATTGACTTCCCTGTGTGATGGTCTGATACAGTAGAGATATTCACCAGAATTCAGCAAACAGCGAGATGAGGGTTTAAATTCTGCGGCCAAAAGTCTAGGGGAAACGCTCCCGGAGCCTCCGCTTGAGTGTCACTGGTGGAATTCAAAAAACCCGTGACGCGCACGACAATCAACAGTTTGAGATGAGCACCACTGCCCCAATACGTCACGGGCTCAAAATGGCGGCCCACACTGTTCCCGCGCTTTTTACCGCACTACGCGCACTGAGAAATCCACAAAAAAACAGTTTCCCCGAGTATCCGGCTCGAAGGACCAAATGTTTCGGCGAGAATTACTCAAAAAACCGATAGAGAGCCGGGATTCGGGGAAGGGTAGAGAAGTTCACAATAAAATAACAGTCACTGTGCGCGTGGGTAGAGTCACAAATAAAAATATATATTTCCGATAAAATATATACAGCTCGTCAAAAATATATATATCAAAATGACCGCAAGGAAGCACTAACTAATTTGAGATGCGGGAGAGAATTATCACAATTGAGATGGTCACAATATTTCACAAAAAAATCGCGGAGAGAAAAACGCGGTGTGTACGTGTCGCCCGTGGATTGAGAAGAAGACGGAAATGAGTTGAGGTAGGTCAAGTGTCGCGGCAGGTGGCCGGTAAAACAGTCACGTCCCAGGAGGTGCTGCCACGCGCGGTCACCGGACCTCACACGATGAGGCCCATGCCTCAACAGATATAATACATAGACTACGGGTTCGGGTGGTGGGGGCTGCAAGAAATAGAAAAGTAACGCCGTTTTGTCGATGGTTTCTCTCTTTGTCGAATATTTCTCAGAGTGGAGCAAGAACGGTCATGGAGTGGAGGACACGTTCACTATGCAATGGCGATTATCCCCCTCTACGGCACCGTTCGACAGAGAAGGAAACCGGCGACAAACGTAACACTCTCTATCCGTTTCGTGTTTTTTTCAATACACAGGCGGGATAGGGAACCCGCAGTTTATGTATTATATGTCCATGGTTTGGCCTCCTTCACTCTTTTCTCCATGGTAAGACACTGTTGGCAATTCCTGGGATGCGAAAAATACGAATTTGAGTTGTGCTGGCAACTTAATGACTCATGTCTGACCGTTTTCGTTTAGAAGATAATGGAAATGCGAAAAATGTGCATGCTAGTTCGTTGCTATGTGCATATCTTCGTAAATATTGAACGAATTAAATTAATAATTGCATCAGTGGGAAGCGGATTGCTGATTTATATAGGGTAACTAGGGACAGTTTTCGTTTAAATAGTGCCATTTTTTATTAATTGATGACAAATCAGTTGAGGGTAGTCGAAGGGGAAGTTGTGTCGTGTATAGATACCCGATAGCTCTCGTCGTTTTGTTGTGAGGTTAACAGGCGCGATTTGGCCGATACGCTACCGCGTATCTTGATTTGTAATCGCGTACATTCAGTAACGACGAGGTAAATCGGATTAAATCGATTTTGACTTTTAGTCGGTTTTTAATGAATATCTCGGAATCAAAGAGAGATACCGAAATTCTTCTCACGACCCTTTTTATAACCTTCAGTTCGCTCTACAAAAAAAGTCGTGACAAAAATTTTTCCATTTCTTTTAGATTCCGAGATATTCGTCAAAATCTGACCAGTAGCCAAAATCCTCTTGACCGGGCTTACCGCTTCGCTACTGAATTTTCATTTTTTTTGTATTCAAACAAACCGCCTATGCTCCATATCTCTTGAACGACTTACCGGATTTTGTTCTTCGTCATTCACAATGCTATTTTTACCTCAGTTAGATTTCTATAACTTATTTACATAGTTCACTCATAAATTATTTTTCAAAGCATCGTCACTCGTAGATTCCCATTCACAAAACATCTGTAATTTCTTCCATATTCTACAAAGGTTTTACATATATTTATTGAGAAATTAATATAATATTGTCAAATGATTGCACGGTCAGGGAATCAAATTTTCAGTACGATGAATGTTACAATTCTAATGATCTGTTTTACCACGTGAGTGACTACTACCGCCACCATCAGAACCAATCTGATCTACTTGCTGCGTGACATGATTTTAGGGGTCCCACCAGCCGCTGTTTCCCCTTCTTTCCTCTATTCTCCATGATACTATATAACGTAAGACAGTGTTAGCAATTCCTGCATGCGAAAGTGAGAATTCGAGTTGCGCTGCCAACTCAATGGCTTGGGTGTGACCGTTTCCATTGAGAAGATAATGGGAACGCGAAAAATTTGTATGCCAGTTCGTTGCTATGTGCATATCGTCGTAAATATTGAACGGATTAAATTAATAATTGCATCAGTGAAAAGTGGATTGGTGATTTATATAGTGTAACTAAGAACAGTTTTCGTCTAAGTGGGCGCAATTTTTATCAATTGATGGGAAATCAGTTGAGGGTAGTGGTAGGGCAAGTTGTGTCATGTATAGATACTCGGTAGCTCTCGTCGTTTTGTTCTGAGCTTATGAGACGCGACTTGGCTGATACGTTACCGCGTATGTCGATGCCATCGCGAAAACAACTTGCAGGCTTTGAGACGATGAAGTCATCGACGAATTTTCATATATCGTCCAGAGTTTAGAAGCGTCTTTCCTCCAAGGCGTGCTGCATGGACCGGAACAGATGGTAATCCGAAGAGGCCAAATCCGGTGAAAAAGCCGCGTGCAAGACAATCTCCCAGCCCAAGCTTAAAATCGTTTTCTGTGTCGCGCCAGCAACATGAGGTTGAGCGTTATCATGAAGCAACATGACTTTCCGGCTCCCTTGCCCAGTAAATGGCCTCGTCTCATCAAGTACCTCGCTCAATTTATTCAATTGTCGATAGTAGCGTTCTGTAGTAACTGTCTGACCCGTTTCCAAAAGTTCGTAATAGAGTACACCCTTCATATCCCATCAGATGCAGAGGAGAACCTTCTTCATGTAAATTTTTTGTTGGGGATTGAACGTCGATTTGGGTTTAGCAAAAAGAAAATATATTTTTCACCTGCCGTCACAATTTTTGACAGAAAATTTTTCTTCTGGCACTTGGCGAGCAACGAAAGGCACGTATTCATACGTTGGCCGTGGTTATGTTCAGTCAATTCGCGTAGAACCCATTTTTCTACCTTTTGTATTTTTCCCATTGCGTGTAATCGTTTAGAGATTGCTGCTTGAGTAACTCCTAGCTGAGCTGCAAGCACTTTTTGGATTTGCGTTGAGTCTTTGTCGATTCTTACAATTCAGCATCTTCAAATTTCAGAAGCTGTCCAGGGCATTCCCGTTCACTGAGATTGAAATCACTAACTTTGGAGCATTTATACCAATATCTACACGTACCATAAGACATAATATTATTTCCGAGAGTAGAACAAATCGAATCGTGAACTTTAATGCCTTTTTTTCCTTGTTGGAACTCGTAGAGATTACAGTGCCGAATGTGCTGCGTATCGGTCACCATTGCATATACTACTGTTTCGTGAAGTGACACATTTCTTCCAGGCATGACATATAGTGTATTAAAAACAGTAAGGTTCACTCTTCAAAATCGCAAACGGACGCGTAAATATAAAAATTTTAAATAAGACACCGCACTCAACGAAAAAAAAACGGAAAGATTGAGTTATACACCTAATATTTTCTTTTTCGAACTCTCCACCAACTACGTCCTCATCCTGAATCCTGAATAACGCTGAGAGTTTGTGAGGATTGCACTCTTTACCAGTAACTGTTGGTTCCTTTAAAAACTCGGTTTCCTCATTGAGAGAAAAGAATTTTAATTCTTTAAAAATAAAGGTCACATGGGAAATAATAATAATGACATGCAACTAGCAGTTTAAATAAAAAAACATCAACTTTCACTAAGCTAAATGTATTTAAATTATAAAAATAGATTATTCTTAGAATATTTTGGAACTAATTTATATGTTATTACCATGACTGTCAGTTAAGTACTAAACTTAAAACTAAGTACTCCTTGTGACCTGTCCCTGGGCCCTACGTTTACCTCCACGGCACCCCCTACTCCGATTCATACCCAAAATGGCAACATTGTGGGGGGGAAGGCGAACTCTGAAAATTTCCACCGTTAATCCCATGTGTTTTTCCCCAGACATGCGCGCCAGACTGTCGCCCAAAGACCCATCCACAATGAAACCCTCAATAAAACTTTCTCGAGTGAAGTGTATTTCTCCTTAATCCCTAAATTCCGAATACTTAGGTACGTTGGGTATTTTCCCGCCCCTACACCCGGCCGTCCTGCATTGATATCTGCCCTCAGATGGCGTCGTCTACGTCATCATCACCCAACTCAAACTCCTCGTGTGTCACTCATGACTTCATATGATCTGCTGCAGTTGAGGTTCTCTGGGGACCATCATGTTCGCCAACTTTCTCCCCCAGATATCGGTCGTTGCGCAGAACTTTAATAATTTGATACGGCCCCAGAAACTTCGAGCAAAACTTCAATCCAGGCCCAGCTTGAGTCCTCTGAATTGCGACAAGATCGCCTTTCTTATACAAATTTGTCTACCTGCGTTTAGATTCAAAATTGTGTCGGTTCTCTGCTCGGACTTTGGCGATGTTCTCCTTAGCTAATTCGCGTATATCATATCGCTCCTGCTCGAACATCGTGACTGCCTCATTTTCAATCAGTTCACGAACCTTGAGATCATCCTTCAGTCTCATGTGGATTCCAAATAACAATTGGAATGGCATCTTCTCCGTATTCCTACTCATTGTTGTATTAAGAAACTGCTGGGTTGTATGTACATGTTTGTACCATTCTTCTGACTCTGGTGATAATAATTTTGTCAACAACGGAATGGCCGCGCGATTGACCCGTTCTACCTGCCCGTTACCCCGTGGTATACCCGTGACAATGAGCGTATGGTCGATCCCCTGATCTTGACAGTAATTTTCAAAAGCGTTTGAAGTGAACGCAGTTCCTCTGTCCGATACAATGCACCTTGGATTCCCAAAAACCGCTGATTGTTTCCTTAAACGTACTAGCACTTCCGCAGTATCAGTCGACTTCGTAGCATACAACCATACAAACTTTGTGAAAGCATCCACGACTACAAATAAATGACGGTAACTTTTTTTTGTTGACGGGATAGGTTCTAAATAGTCGATGTGGTATGTATCGGTACTTCACCTTTATCAATTGCACGTAATAAACCCTCCCTTTTACCTTGCTTCTTTTCAGCCAAAATATAACTCACTCAGTTGACTACGGACAATCTTTTCAATTTTCGATCGCATACCCTTGCACCACTAATCCTTACGGATAATAGCCTCCATCTTACCGACTGCAAAATGACCCTGCTCGTGAGCCTGTCGCGCCTGGGCCTAAATTGCTCGAGGGACGACAATCAATAAATCGTCATCTACTTCTCGGTACAGCAATTCATTTTTGAGTACATACCCATTTTCATGACCGCGTTTAATATTCTCGAAAACATTTTTCAATTCATTATCATCCTTTTGTGCCTGACTCATTCCAATAATTACGCTGTCTGTTTTCATCAATCAAAAACACACTTGGTAGAGGATTGCGACTGAGCGCATCAACATGACCCATACTTTTTCCTGGCCTATGCTCGATTACATCATCAACATTTGCGAGAAGAACCGCCCATCGAGCTACTCGCAAACACAAATCTTTTTTATTCATTGTTATTGCAAAAGCTTGACAATCTGTAACAATCTTGAATGAAATACCTAACAGATAAACCCTGAATTTCTTTAGTACTCTGACAATGGCTAAAACCTCTAGCTCGTAGCTCGTATACTTTTTTTCGGCCGGACTTGTTTTTCCACTTGCAAAATACACGGGATAAAGAGCATTGTCTTCACGATCACGCTGGAGCAAAATTGCACCATATCCAAAAAGAGACACATCGGTGTGCAATTCTGTTTCTGCCCCTTGACGACGCAATTTTAAAACTAGTTGACTGATTAATGCGGTTTTCAAGGACTCAATTCCATCCATTTCGGCTGTTCCGAGTGAAAATTTCGCGTCTTTCTTCAACAATTGCGTTAATGGCCTCGCCGTAATCGAATAACCAGGTATGAATTTTCGAAAATAACACGTTAGCCCGAGGAAACTGTACATCGCGGATAGATTTAGGAACGGGGAACTTCTTGACCGCTTTCGTTTCATGGTCTGAGGGACGTATCGTATCATTTTCTACAATGTGTCCCAGATATTCAACTTTTTCCTGCAAAAACACACTCTTTTCCCAATTAATAATTAATCCATGATCCATTGCAATTTTCAGATTTTTTTCCAGTCGTTGTGATCCCTCCTCTTCGTCTTTTGAAGGAATTATCAAATCGTCCATGTACGTCAAGACGATTCCCTCTGTGATTTCATTCTTAAAAACGGCATTTATAAACCGTTGGAAAACTGAAGGTAAATTACATATACTAAATGGTACCTTTAAAAATTCGTATTGCTCATCGGGCACAACAAACGAGGTGAATTTACGAGGTTTTTCATCGATTGACATGGAAAAATCCATTCTTCAAATCTAACGTACTGGAAATTGTCGCGCCTTGCAATTTATCCAATTGATCCTCGATTAAGGGTAAAGGATAGCGATCTTTAATAATCTTCTTATTGAGCAGACGATAGTCGACACATAACCGCCACGAATCATTTTTTTTTTCGTTACGAGAACAACTGGACTCGCATAATCAGAGTTGGATGGTCTGATAATGCCCGTTTTTAACCACGTTTCAATCTGCGAATCGACTTCATTTTTTTCTGACTGAGCTAGGCGCCGTACTCTTTGATACACCGGAATATTGTCTTTCAAAACTAAATTCATCTCGACATTTACTTCGCGTGAGACTTGTGGATTATAACCCTGAACGAGGCCCTTAATTTTTTTTCACGGTGCTGAACAGTCGTAATAGAATGGAATACGCGATTCTCATTATCACTCATATCAATCTGAAAAACCTCAGATACCTCAAAATCGTTTACCGCTTCTATATTCATCTTTACGATAGATATCTCACCGTAAAATATAGTTAGGTATTTGCCCTTTTCCTCCATCTCAACCACCTTCATGTTTGATCGTCTCTTTCATTCCCGTTATTCTTTTGATCTTGATCTAGAGTCCGCGGACGTGTCATTTTATTTTATTGTCACTTTTGGGATTCTTTTTGCTCCAAACTTATTTAATAAACTCTTTATTTGATTAATCGCGTGTAACTCAACATTGGTATCAGAAGTTAAAGTGTAGTAAACGTGTTTTGAAGAAAAATTTTGTCGATTACTGATGAAAAATGCAGTCTCCGAGGGACAGAAATTTCGACGTCAGAACGGCCCAACGTTTAAGGAATTCTACGTTCATGGACGCTCTGGATGTTCCTGCAATCCATCGTGGAATTCAGGAGGAGGTCCGATCAGTAATAGGAGACCTAAAACATCATGTCATCCATCTTTTGGGACAACAAGGGCAAAATTGGAAGTCGCAGATGGAAGTGGAGACAAAGAATTTTGTGGAAAATTCTATCCGAATTAACAACGACAGCATCTGGGAATATTTGACGAAAAATTCTTCGGAGATGGTGGCACATCCGACAGCCACACTCCAATGTCAATTCGCAGCCGCCGTCACCCAAGCTATCGAAAATTCAGTCCGAAAGGAGGTCTACAATATGCGAGATGAATTAATGGAAAATTTGACAGATAAGTCAATTAAACCCCGCCATTCTAACCCAGCTTTTCCTCAACATTCTAACATATGCAATCAAACTTTCTTTAATCAATCACTCTCTACACTTCCAACCCCTTCTCATTCTCATTCATATAAACGACATTTAGTTGATTTACCGGAATTTAACGGGACAACACCCTAGACTCAGTATGAACGTTCAAATTCTAACCAGAATAACCACTTGAATAATTCCTATCGATCTCGAAATAATTATAATAATCAACCTAATCGAATATTATTAATATTAATATTAATACTATTAATAGTAATATTATTTGTAATATTTGTCGAACTCCTGGACATTATGCCAATGAATGTCGTCAAGACATTCGTAATTCCAACTCGAATAGGAATTATAATCAAAACTCTTTCGCACCGGGTAATTTAAATCAAAATCGTTTCTCCAATCAACGATCAAACACAAATTTTAATAACGAAAATCGCAATCAACATCAAAGCTCAAATACCAATTGACGGAATCAAAACGGGAATAATCAACGCGCGAATTGTTTCTTTACTCAGGAACGAAATGAAATAGATATACCCGTACACTCAAGAATTTTTACTCCGTCTCCACGTCCGAATGAACGGAATTCAACACTTCCGGTTCGAATGGATTCATCCCATTTAAACTAGGCGCAGTCAACTTGGAAAAGGTCAGGTTGACTTCACCTATCCCAAAAGCCTGTTACCATACGATTTCCTCTGATCCAAAATCGAATTAATACCTTTTAGTGTAGGGAACAATTAATAATCATTATTGTCCCATGATAATTGACACTGTTTCCGATATCACGATCATCAATCCAAGGCTATTTTATTTCAATTTGAATTGTTTATCGTCGGTCAATAAATCATCCCAATCTCTTTGAAAAATTAGTTTTTCAGGTCATAGTCCTCAAAGATACAACTTCGAAAATTCTTTCCATCGCACATGACTCTCCTGCCGGTGGTCATTTTGGAATTAATACAACCTTGAATAAAATCCGAGAGAGTT
Organism: Diachasma alloeum; assembly: GCF_001412515.2. Lineage (NCBI taxonomy): Eukaryota > Metazoa > Arthropoda > Insecta > Hymenoptera > Braconidae > Diachasma > Diachasma alloeum. The sequence continues at coordinate 48,991 of NW_021681256.1, read as the reverse complement.
TCTATTGGGCAACTGGTAAATTTGATGTAGAGAATTGGTGTAAAAAATGTCGGATTTGTTTTGCTAAAGCAGGTACTCATTTGAAAACCAAGGGAGAACTCTAAATTTATCATGTTGGTTTCCCTTTCGAAAGAATTGCAGTCGATATGTTAAAACCATTTCCTAAATCTTCCTCTGGAAATCGCTGCATTCTTGTAATTACAGATTATTTCTCTAGATAGCCTGAAGCAATTCCAATTCCAGACCATCAGACTCAAACTGTTGCAGAAGCTTTGATCCGTGAAGTCATTTCTCGTTTCGGTGTTCCCCTCGAAATACACTCGGATCAGGGCCGAAATTTCGAATCGTCCTTGTTCAAAGAGATTATGGACTTATTAGGAATCCATAAAACTAGAACAACTCCTCTTCATCCTCAATCAAATGGTTTGGTGGAACGACTGAATAGGACTTTAGTTACTTATTTAGCAAAATATGTAAATTTCACTCAAAGACATCAGGACAAGTGGATCCCATTTTTCCTATTAGCCTATCGTTCCTCCAAATACAATACTACTCAATTCTTACCTGCCATGTTGACGATGGGTCACGAACTCAGAAGCCCATTAGATTTGGTTCGAGGAATTCCACCTCATAACGATTATAACAATCTCTCAGATTACGTAATCGAACTGAAGGATAGATGAGATTTAATTCATGATGAAACTCGGAATCATTGTGAATTAAAAAGTGATCAGATAAAATCACCATTTGATTTGAAAACCCACATGCTGTCCTTTATTCCAGAACAAAAAGTATGGTTTTTCAATCCTAGGACAATCAAAGGGAAATGCCCTAAACTACAAAGGGACTGGGATGGTCCATTTATAATCAAGGAAAAATTAAATGAAGTAGTTTATCGAATCCAAAAATCCACCCATTCCAAATTGAAGGTCGTTCATGTGAACCGGCTTGCTCCGTTTTATGAATAATTACTCTATCCAGATATTTGCATCATTACAATAATCCCGATTTCAGTTGTTGGCCACAACTGATTTCAGAAGGTTTATTATTTTCAATTGAACAATGGCATTGTTTTACCATGGAATACATGTCAACAATTAATACCTGATGCGAATATTTGGATTGATAATTACTTGTTTTCCCCTTTGCCAATATCCATTTGAACAATCTGCCGATCCGAACATTTCTTTTCCTAGTTTGAATCCTCAACTTCCTTTCATTCATTCCTAGGAACCTTGAGACACTACTACTGGACTTGTGGACTTCGGCACATCATCTCAGAAGAAAGAAGAAAACTTCAAGATCAACTTAACTATTTTGAGTCAAACCTTCTCTCTTTTTGTTATTTTCTATCTGGATTTTTGACAGAGAGTTGAGTTAAAGGCCCCAGAAAATTGGAGTATTATTTCAGCTAGTGACTAATTGAAATTTCACTACAATTGCCTTTAACAGGCGCGTTGTTGTCGGGGGGACAACTTTTCCTCCCTCTCAACCACCTTCATGTATGATCATCTCTTTCTTTCCCGTTATTCTTTTGATCTTGATCTAGAGTCCGCGAACGTGTCATTTTATTTTATTGTATCTTTTACTATTCTTTTCGCTCCAAACTGATTTAATTAACTCTTGATTTGATTAATCGCGTGTACTCAACAATATATTCACCTCTGTGAAATCTAAGAAATCATTGCCAATAATCATACATTTCAATAGATTATCCGACACAACATGAATTGTCACTGAATACGTCTCGTTGTCAATTTTAAGCTCTGTATCAAAAGACCCCAGAATATTATTATTCGATAAACCTACCCCGTCAAACATAATTGCGTAGCCTAATTGTGGCGCATGTATTCTTTTATACATACTTTCTCTCAATAATGTCAAGTCGCTCCCGGTGTCGATCAGCGCTACGATTTTGGTACCTGCAAAGGTCACCTGCTTTGTTTTTTTCTTCCCGCTGGGCTTGGACACACTGTACGCAGTCTTCGGTTTCGCTGGCTTCCCTTATTTTGGACATTACGTTGCCATGTGGCCAAACTCGTCACACTTGAAGCACTTTGGCGCTGCCCTGATGAGGAAATATTTTACGCACATATTTTTTTATCTCCACAATTGACACAATGCTTTCCGTCTTTCTCTATTGCATCTTTTGTTGGCTTACCACCCTTGCTATGGACTGCAGGCTTCATCTTCGACTTTGCCTCTTTCTTCATAGATTCATATTGAATGAATTTTTCCGTCAATTGCTGAATTGTCGTTGCTCCATACAAAATAGATTTATTCATAGCTTCATCTGGAACTCCCTCGATGATGTACTGGATAACAGCCGACGTTTCTACCTCTGCCTGAGCTCCAATATCGATCATTTTGTAGATGTATCCGTGATACGTCTCCTCTGCTCCCTTTTTCCTCTTTCTCAACTCTTTATGAATCCAATGGCTCCTCGTAATTGCGCTAAATTCATCTTTGAGGGCTCTTTTTAATTTTGCTCACGTCTTTACCCCGTTTTCGCATCTCACAAATAATTTTGCAGACGCCGTAAGCAGTTTCTTTGTGTAGGCGACTTTATGTATGTCGGACCACGCGCAGACCTCAGCCATCTCTTCAAAATCAGCCAGCCACGTCTTCACATTTGTTTTACCACTTTCACTGAAACTCTTCAAAGTATCTTCAACATCTTTGAAAGTCAGGGGCTTTTGTGAGACCCGTCGCCTCGCGGGAACTGCATCTTCAAAATCATGTGAAGGGGCTTCGTCTTCAGAATCAACCCTATCTGATGGGACACCTTCCTCTTCAGTTCGCTCCACGATGTCTCCTTGAGATTTAGCTGCTCTTAGTCGCGCTATTAGTTCATCTTTATTGCCCGTTGTCATCAGCCCTAGCTTCTTCAGTTCCTCTTTGATTTCTGCGAGCTTCATCTCAGAACGTCTCCTCGTGTGTTTCTGTGGTTCTGGAACCGCCATCGTCTTTATCTGATGTTTCAACCATGTTGAACCCCTTGTGCATCTTGAAAACTTCTTAAAATTCTTAACTTCTTGACCCTTTGAATCAACTTGAACCCCTTGAATGTCTTGAACCTCTTGAATGTCTTAAAACGAAGTCTTTGAATACCTTGAAACACCTTGAACACTCTGAACACTTTGAACGTCTTTAATGTCTACTGAAATAGCATCTTGTATTTCCTGAACACATACACGTCTTCAATACACTTAAAGTTCTGCTACATGTCCAGTTATATCCCGGCTGAGCCCCCAAATCTGTGGGAAATAATAATAATGGCATACAACTAGCAGTTTAAATAAAACACATCAACTTTCACTAACATAAACGTATTTAAATTATAAATATGGATTACTCTTAGAATATTTTGGAACTAATTTGCATCTTGTCACCATGACTGTCGGTTAAGAACTAAACTTAAAACTAAGTACTCCTCGTGTGCTCTCCCTGAGCCCTACGTTTACCCCCACGCCACCGCCAACTCCGACTCATACCCAAAATGGCAACATTTTGGGGGGAAGGCGAACTCTGAAAATTTCCACCGTTAATCCCCTGTGTTTTTCCCCACACGTGCGCGCGCCGGACTGTCGCCCAAAGGCCTACCCGCAATAAAACCCTCAATAAAACCTTCTCGCGTCTGGCGTCGCTGTATTTCTCCTTAATTCCTAAATTCCAAATACTTGGATACGTTGGGTATTTTCCCGCCCCTACAGTATTGCCATATGAAATTAGTTTCATTTATTGTCGTAAGAAGGCACGACGGAATCGAAGAAGAAATACCTTATATACATTAAATTTAATTTTAAAAATTTGATGGATATAATAAGAAAGGACTACAGCAATACTCCACTCAAGAACCCACGACTTATACGTTTTTGCATCAAAGGAGTACATAGTACCTTCAAAGATATTCGAATTCTAATGTTATACCAATCATTACCAAATCATTGACCTGGCTAACTATGTTTTACTCCTTTGCTCTTCATTCCTTTTATCTCCGATATTGAGGATTATTTTCGCAGTAGGAATTTCTACGGTATTGATATTAATAACAAAGTAGATGTTATGATTCTGTTATATGCTGACGTGGATATTCTGGCACGTCATAAAGCAGATCTGAGAGCAAAACTGAAAATCTTAAGATAATATTGTTTAGAAAACAATCTGACAGTTAATGAAAGTAAAACTAAAATTCTTTATTGCCGTCGGAAGGGAAGGATCCCTAAGGATCTAAAATTTGTTTATGGTGATGCCAAACTGGAAATTGACAAATCATATGGTTACTTGCGCGTTCCTTCCAGCTCATGTGGACTTGGTAGACAGGCTATGAATGAGGCAATTTGGAAAACTATGATGGACTCAGGCGCAGTGCAAAATCTGATTTACAGAGCAAGAATTGATAATATAAATTCAATTAACATGCTATTTGACAATCTGGTCTCCTCAGTCACCCTGTATGCCAGTTCAGTATGGGCCCTTAGATATATCAAAGAAATAGAAGTTCTGCTGACACGATTTTACAAATCAATTTTGAATGTTAGTAATTCGATGGCCCAAGCATTAGTTTATAGTGAAATTGGGAGATTACCCATGGCAATTCAAGTGTGGAAAATTACTTGAAACTGGATAGGGAAAATTTTACATTCGCCAGAGCATCGCCTGCCCCTGATCTGTTTCAAAAATCAAGTGAATCGGTTCAAGAGAGTTAATAACTCGAATCAATGTAACTGGGTGACTCAAATATTCGTTTTCATAGTTCAATGGACACAGAATTGGGTATAAAACTAAGTAACCTCAGTAACTAAGTAACTTTCGATTGGAAGGAGTGGCTTGGTGCTGGCGATGCACTGTTTGAAAGGTACGATGAGAAACGGAAGGACGAAAGGATAGTATATTTCAGCACGTGTGGGGCAATTTCGTCTTTAACGTGTGTGGGGTTTACAGCATGAGCCGAAGGCGAGTGATGTAACCACACACGTTAAGGACGAAATTTCCCAACAAGTACTGAACAAAATTTTCTGTCACGAAGCCTGAAACCGGCTGAATTAGACACGAGACGCGAAACGTCGAGTGTGTAATCCAGCTGGTTTCAGGCATGAGTTACATAATAGTATATTTCAGCACATGTGGGGCAATATCGTCTTTAACGTGTGTGGGGTTTACAGCATGAGCCGAAGGCGAGTGATGTAACCACACACGTTAAGGACGAAATTTCCCAACAAGTACTGAACAAACTTTTATGCCACTCATGCCTGAAACCGGCTGGATTACACACTCGACGCTTCGCGTCTCGTGTCTACTTCAGCCGGTTTCAGGCTTCGTGACATAAAATTTTGTTCAGTACTTGTTGGGAAATTTCGTCCTTAACGTGTGTGGTTACATCACTCGCCTTCGGCTCATGCTGTAAACCCCACACACGTTAAAGACGAAATTGCCCCACATGTACTGAAATATACTATTATGCCACTCATGCCTGAAACCGGCTGGATTACACACTCGACGCTTCGCGTCTCGTGTCTACTTCAGCCGGTTTCAGGCTTCGTGACATAAAATTTTGTTCAGTACTTGTTGGGAAATTTCGTCCTTAACATGTGTGGTTACATCACTCGCCTTTGGCTCATGCTGTAAACCCCACACACGTTAAAGACGATATTGCCCCACACGTGCTGAAATATACTATTGTAAAGAATGCACATTACTTACAATGGAAAGTTGTAATGGAAAAAGTAATAGCGCAATTGAGATTAGCTAGTGAATAAGTAACTAACCTATAGGTCAATAATGAATCTTTCAAATTCTCACCCAGTGAAAACTGCCCGATTTGTAATGAATACAAACCCGATACTATTGAACACTTTCTTCTTAAATGCGATGTTGTGAATATTGGAAGAAATAAACTCTCCAAATGTATCTTGTAACCTTGCAGTTTATTACATTGAAGGGAAATAATCCGATGAATAAACTCAATGCAGCAATTAAGGGAACTAATTAAGTAAGTGGATATATTTCGAATAAATACTGATATAGTATCTATCGCAATTAGATAAAGGCCTTTTGTGTTGGCTGACTGATTGATCCTGAGGGGGTGGGGGAGGTTAGGCTACAGAGCGTACACACAATAGGGTGATTCTAATAAGACCAAGGGGGAATAGGGGCACTTCCAGGGGTTGAATTTGAGAATTTACTGTCCTATTGGCCTACAATAATTTGTTATAAAAGAAGAACACATCGGGAACAAATGAAAATTTGTGGTGCACCTCCCGTTTGATCTTCCAATTACTGATGAGCCTCCTTCTCAGCTTGCGCCTCCAGGGGATGAGCTTTGGGGTAGTCCTTGTACTTTTTTCACACAGGACACCTTATACCGAGACTTTACGGATTTATCTCTATCGCTCGAAAATGGAGTACGTGTTGCAGCCAGGATTTTCAGAACAATTGTGTCCTCATTCGCGCTGTTCCTTCTCCTCGTCCTTCTCCGCGAACTCCCAGTTACTTTCGGGCTGATTCCTTCGGCGCACAATTTTCCATTTCATCAAGGGTGCAACTGAAGCCTCAGTCTCAGCTGAAGTGAATTTTCATGGGGGGGCTCTTTCTTCCGTGCACTATTTTATGTGCAATTTCCTGGGGCGAGGTTTCAGGGTGGTTCGGTGACGCAGATTTTTTCTCGTTGGCGGGCTAGCTGCTGCCCTCAGATTGGTGGGTGTGGGAGGGGAATAGTGGGGATTTTGTGGTAACCACGGTGTCGGGAATTATATGGTTTTTAGGGGGCAGTTTGAGGCTTGGAGTGACATTGTCAGAATCTATTGTAATAATACGATTTTACAATAACCACCTCAAATAGAAATTGATAATATTTTAGCCCCCAAAAAGAAATCTCATGTGAAAGCTGTATATTTTTACACTGTAAATTGTTGTATAATGCGTATCCCAAAAATAGAACATTTGCGCTTGGATTATTCTTATGTTTTTTGATAAAATTAAAACGATCTTAACTCTAGCTCACTTGGAGACATATTGTATAAAAATATTACGTATCTTTCGATCAATAACCCTAACTATTGTGATAACAGGAAAATTTTAATAACAAATTCAATTAAATGCTAAATGCGTTATCTTTTATTTTCTTATTATCGGGATAAAATAATATTTTTGTTTAGCAGATCCTTACCTTTTAAGCGCTAGGCGCATCTGCATCTATCATTTGAATCTTTGATGTTTTGCAATTTGAAGAACAATAATGATAAAGTCAGGGGTTTGAAATAAAATGGAATTTGAATGAAAGTTAATTCTGACATTTATTGTTTGAAGAGATTTTAATTGAACATAAAAAGAAGGGGACCAAAGGAGAGAGAGAATTCGACTGATCTTCGACGTTAGCTTATTGATTTGAAGATTTTGATTTTATAAATTTGATAATCGCAAAAGGCCAAAATAAATAGATTATCGAACGAATTTTGTACAAACCAACACTAGTAGTAATCCAAAATCATTTTCCAAATGATTTTCGTGTAGAATAATAATAAGTTAATTTTCACATTAGTCTCACTTAAGTTTCTAATGAAGTTCATTTCACTTATCGCACTATGATTTAAATTTTGAGTTAATTGTGTCCTTGCACGGTTTCATTTAATTTTTATAATTTTCTAATAATGTGTCCATGCACTGTTTTCACGATAACGTAGTGAACAATTCGCAGTTCACCGACCGCTACGTATCAGGATCTTCACTACGAAGGTATGCGTATTTGCGATATTATCCCGAATTACGTAAGATGACTCGCGTACGCCGGGTAGGACTGATAAACTGATTCCGGGGTAACGTTCACGAGCAGAGCTTAAGGAGCCAGAGCTATTTGACGTGCCGTTTTGGCATCTAAGACGCGACTCAAGAAATATCGAAAAAGAGTTCATTTAGAGTTCGAAAACGACAGTGCAGTTGCGCTGCGTTTACAATTTTGACTATTGAAGACCGCGCGTGGCGTGCTAGCCCGGTAAATTGAGCTGCATCGACAGCAACTCAATGTCCGGTGGGCAACGAATAAGTCGAATTTAGTGAGAAATAAAATGACAAACGAAATTAATTTTTTTGAATAAATTCAAAACACGACGCTATATAAATTTCATGCTTCAAAAATGTATCTGATTTCGAAATTTCTCTTTCAATATAATCATTAAATGATTAAATTCTTATTACTTTATGATCAAATTTATGAAAACTCACAATCAGAATATTTGCCGATGATAGTGACTACGGATGAATTACTTGACGTTATTTCCCTCAGCAAATGATTGAATGTGTAAAACAAGATCAATCAATGCTGCATGGACAGTAAAATCTCCAATTGCCTCAAATCATACAATTTGATTGACAGACAGATATTTATAGAAGCGGGCCGTTATTAATTTAACCATCTCCCGGACAGAGAGAGTTAAAATTAAGAAAATTTTCACTGTGAAGCAAACTAGAACCGGTGAATATTATATAAACACCAGAATATGCTGCATTAGCCACGGGACAATCAATGTCCAATACCACAAAGGAAAAAGAAACTAAGTATAATAAGAACTTACCGCACGATCTCCAAGGTTGCGGACTCTGCAATAGAGATAAGCTGATTGCCCAACAGTTGTTGTGGTCTCCCGTTTCGTCGTATTATCAAAATACGGTTGACTAAATGGTTGTTCCCAGTAAGAATTTGGATGGTGTTCTATAACAGAACTGCTGGCTCCGGTTTTCGCTACACACTCTGAAACAAAGTAGAAAGATTCTGTTCTCAGAAACTATTGCATGAATATTTCAATATTTATCTGTTTGCACAGCACCATCAAAATACCTCGCATCGTGCTCCCTCGAATCAGGAATTCAAGAGACGACAGATGCTATCAAAATAGGATAAACAGTTCCATCACTCATTTAGGACTCTAGGATTGCAATGAGAAGCCGCTCACGTTTTTCACTCTCCTTTTTGCGGAATCATCAATTCCATGAATTGCATATACATTAACATGCAGCCGCAGCTAGCAGATATAAAATTTTGATTTTCTCATGCTCTCATCTGATGGTATATAAATTGAAGGGACAAAATAATTTTTTTTTAATTTTTAAACCATTTATTGAGCGAGCACAGAGCTTTGAAAGTTCTTATGGGAATTTACACATGAAGAAAGTTATTTGTCTTTCAATAATTTATATGTACTTTAATAATTGACATGTTCACTTTGTGATGAATCATGAGATCCTTTCTAGGGAGTCAAAATCGAAGCGCATTTTTGAGAAATCTTTTTATGCATTTATTATTAAATAAAGACGTACGTGTTTTGGTGAAAATAGGGAAATTTGAGGAGCTTTTAAGGTCATTTGGAGGAGGGATTTCAATTTGAGCTTTCGATATAAGATTCTCCAACTATTCTACTATATTTTTGAAAAAACCAGGAATTTTTATTTTCATTTTAAATCAGTGAAAATTGCTAAAGAAAATTCTTGAATTTGTCAGCACTGTCAGGTGCATGAACTATCCAGAGTCCTAATGGGGAGCCATGTAATGAAATGGATATAGGGTTGGCTAAAAGGTCGGACCTTTCCTCGGATAGTTCTTAGTCTTTTATTGCATCCAATAAATCACTCTACAACTTTTCATTTTATAAATTTTTGTTTTCAATTTTCGCAATTGCAACAAAGTATTGAAATTTTTGGATTGTTCTTTATATACGAATTCGAACAAAGCTTGAATGCCAACGATATCATAATTTAAAGTGAAGTTTTTTTTTTGAAGATTTTTCCCTGAAAATGAGGCCCCCAACAGAACATGGCCGATATGTACTGATTCGAGGGCGTAGAATACGAATATATCAGTTATTTTTCCATGTGATTTACCGTAAATATTATTATTATCAATTTAATGGTTCAACTTGTAATTACACCAAACCTGCGAGTGCTATCGAAAGAATCGCTCAACAGTAACTATTTTTTTTATAATGAAACATATCTTTTGTTTTATGATTTTTTGTTCTCTATCATAGATTCAAAAAAAACTCCTCGGGGGGTCAGACCGTCAAGAGCCGCGCTGCAGCACTTGCGCGTGGCTTCCGCGTGCCCCGAAGCATTCCACTGCTCACTTGGAGAGGATAGAGAAAAATATTCAGAACAAAAAACTTTGTCATGAAATTTCATATAGAATTGGTTCTTCGATATTTTTTTTATCTTTCCAGTAGTTGATCAAATATTCACGTTTATTCCTGAATGATGGAGTAATTTAGAATTGCCATTAAAATTCAACCTCAACTATCTCTTCGGTATTTGCTATGAGGAGAAAATATTTAATAATCAAATATATGCGTCATTGATTTACAAATATTTTTGTTAGACTAATTAGGATTCGTGGGGAGGCTTAGTCGAGATTAATGATGCAAGTTGAATGCTACGGTGATGGATTTAATCGTCATTCTACTATGTTTGGTATAATATTGTAAATATTAGTCTTGAAAGGAATTGGGAAAGAAAAGTTCAGCGACATAAGCACATTATTTAAAATTAATATTTGTCTATTCTTTCGAAATTTATGTCGACACATACCGAGATTTTTGTACAGTAATATAAAAATATCTTAGTCTATATTGATTAAAGAATCAGTTGCGATATTATTTAAATAGTTTTCTAATGAAAATTCCATACTCTCTTTCGTACAATCCGGTGTTAATTCCCGTAATTTTTTCACAATGAGCATCAATTGTTGCTTGCCACTTTCATCTTTCGTGAGCAAGTTATTGTACTCACGTATGAGAGCCACACTCCTTTCAGCGATCTCATTTGTCACACGTAAGTGTCTGACGACATCTAAGGCTCGTTTAAAATCGTCTCTCTTCTCCCACGTTGGTGGACCGCTATCGAGGAAAGTTGGGTCAATTTTAAGGATCTCGAAAAATTTCATTGTGCCTTGAGTCACGAATGAGCCTAACGACAAATTTTCAATAGATTTTTCATCTTTCATTCCTCTTTACCTTCTTTTCTTACAATCGGTGAGAGGAGATCGCGATTTGATTGCCTGACACATCTTCCTATTGAAATCGATATTCACTTTTTCATAAAAAAAATGCAAGAGCAATCAATTCCTTTGACAAATACCATAAATGGTATAGGAATTTCTCAAAGACTGCAGTATAAACTTCGGGAGAGACACCGTCAGTAATAAGTGCATTTGATGGTAAATCTTTCAGAAGAATTAAGTCATTGTTGGGAGCGCTGATTGGATTTGGAGCCGTAAACCAAGCTTTCTGGTATAGGCGGATGATACAAATACACGTATATCCTAGGGCTGACCTTTCTTCCGGCTCCAAATCCATTTGTTCTCTAAAGAGGAAGATTTTTAGCGAATAAATCGCTTTGGCCATCCACCTAACATGGTGAATTGGTCCCAGTGCTCGAAATCGATTCCCCTTTATTAAATTCCCTCCAAGGAACAACACCGCCAATTTCAAGAATTCTCTGTAGTCATTACGGATGTTTCCTTTCTGTAATTTGAAGGAAAAAAATTGAATTCTTCGTGTTTCACGGCTAAACAATGTTGATATAAATATAATCATAACGTCAACTTCCCTCCAATTGTTCATGAGCGAAAGCAATATCATCTGACTTGTTATGATGCAGTGCTTTTTTCACCAGTTTGTCATCGACTCCGGGCGAAAATTCTTCTTTTTAATGGTGTTCCAAGACCCTTGAAATTTTTTAAATATGGAAACATCAGGCCCAGACGTACTACCCATCAATATTTCGAATGCAGTTTTTAAAAGAAGTTCAAAGATATGATGACGACACGCTAAATGCAACAGATCTTTTCCAATTAATTTTTCAAGCAAGACACACGCGCCACTTACGGGACCTGCGTTACTCGCAGACGTATCGAAGATCATGGCGCATATTTCATCAACAATGCCCCATTCCTTCAAATCATCGTGAATAGCTTGTACCTGCAAAATTCCTGTTCCCACCTGAAGTCGAGCACTGCCGAGGATGGCCTGTCTTTTGTTCCCCGACAAAATTACCCCCCCCCCCCCAAAATTTCTTCGTGCCATTTTTTCCTCGACCCTTTTTTCTACCGACATTTTTTCCTCAAAAAAGCATGATAATACAAAAGTTTCCCCTTTCCATTTGTTTCTAATTTTGCAATTAATGTTATTGACAATGAAAAAAAAAAATTCAATATTCACGTTTTTTTTTATTGTAATGTGTGAGGATGTAACAATGAAACACCCTCACCTGCGAATGTGTAGAAATTTGTTTTGTTTATTGATGTATCTTTCCCCTACAATGAAGATTTTTATTAGAGGAATTGAATATTGAACCATTTTTCCTTCTCCGTAAATAAATGAATTGTATGAATTGGCCGGAAATGAGAGGGGTAAAGTTCGTGTTATCATGCGTTTTTCAGGAACAAATGTAGGGAAAAAATGCCGAGGAAAAAATGGCACGAGGAAATTTCGGGGGGGAAATTTTGTCGAGGAAATTTTGTCGGGGAAGTTTTGTCGGGGAAGAAAACTCGTGGAATCCTACCGAGCAATTGATTCCACCCATGCCCTGTCACAAGAACTGGCAGTCGATCAACCTTTTTTAGTTTATCTTCTGGCGATGATAATTGCTTTCTGTCTCAATGAACCGTCAGGACATGGGAGGATCTGTTCTTGAAATTTTCTCTGATTTTGGAATCAAGTAATTCGCGTCTTTTACTACGGTTTCGACGAAGAGTTTCGGGACTCAAATGAACCTCTTCCAGAGTTACCCCGACTGCCATTAAGGTGGATGCGAGTACTCGTGCGGCCATTCGATCACTGAGCTTGGCTCTATCCACAATTGCAGTGATATCTGCATTCACGATCTTAAGTATTTTTATTTTTTTGGGTCCTGATGAAACCTCGTAGTCGCTGTCGCCTTCTCCATCATCTTCCAATTGCTTAATCACTTCGTGGAGATCCTCGTAGTCGTCAAACACGTAATTGGCCAAATTCGCAGTAATTCCAGATGGTTCAACTAGAAGATATTCGTTAATATGAGTTAAATCTCAATAGCAGCAATACCTTATAATGACGAACATACGTTTTTTTTTACCTTACACATTATAACTCTAATTCCCATTTTTCAATGAAAAATCCTTCATTGCAAAGTGCATTCTTTGGGGACCTTAAGCCGGCTGTGAATCTTTTTTTCAATACATAAAGGGAAATTTCGAAAAATTTCCCTTTAATACAATTCATGGAGTAACTAGATTATTGATTCAATCATCACGTAGACAAAAGTTTCATTGAAATTCGATTAAATTTCTGTTGAACTTTTTATTAGTTTTTGATCGATTCTATTGAAATATTCAGCAGGAAATATTTTATAGAATAAATAAATAAAATCTGATTTTTTTATATAACTCATTCTATTGAGATATTTTCGATAGAATTTAACCACAGTTTTTCCAAGCTTTTTTTGTTTGAGTTTTTCTTATGAAAAGAGAACAACAATAGCATGAAAAAAACTTGAAAAATTGAGTCACACAAATCCTATAAAAAATATCGCTCTAAAATAGATTGCATAGAAAAAGCTAATCCTATTGACTTCTTCCTCAGAATACGTCCTATTGAACATTTCTATAGAATCGGCCAAAAACTAAAAAGTTCAATATAAATTTAATGGATATAGATCCATTATATATATGACGTCACAGCAGTGAAGCCGCCATGTCTCTCAGTCACTCGCATAGCGGAGCCCGGCAGAGGCGATGCGCACCGTCTCCCTCACACGCTGAAAACAGTCTGACTTCCATGCTGTGACGTACTAGTCCCATCCCCGTATTTTCAAGTGATCAACTTTGAATGCATTATTAACATGACTAATCCACATAAAAATCTTTATGTCACTCGGCCTGAAAAAACTGCGATTCTAACCTCACTTTGTTCGTTTAAATTGCGATTTTCGGGACTATCGACATAAAATTACATTCGCCCCTCGGCCTGAAAGTATTTTCTGACGAATGGGACTTTATAATCCGAGCCGAAGGCGAGAATTATAAAGTCGCATTTGTCAGAAAATACTTTTCAGGCCTAGGGCCGAAAATTACTATTTTTTTTCACGAAATGCTTTTGTATGACCCGTAGAATGAGCTGTGAGGAGAATTTCATCAAATAAAAAAAATGTATGTTCCCTTTTACAATGAACAATTACAATCAATAAATTTTCGACTGCAACATATAAAAACGATGGTTCGATGTGCCCAATAATAGGAGATAGTCAGTAATGAAAAGAAAAATAGAATGTAAATTTCGCAAGAAATATTCTCGACTAGAAGAATCAAAAAATTTTAATTTTGTCATAAACTTGAAAAAAACGTTCCAATTGTTGATTTTAAGGTGATTTCGGTGCTTTTTCATAGCTCTCATTCCATTGTAAAATTCAGAATTGTTTTTTTTTAAACAAGTTTTTTCGTGCAGCATAGAATTTTGTGCTTATGACCTAATGATTCTTTCCAAAGGGAATTTTTATGATATCAGCGATTGGAACTTCCTCTCTGCGTTTACGTGACAAAATACATAGCGATTCAAAAACGCTCTGTCTCTTGGAACATTTTTATGGAATATCTTTTAATTTAAATGTTATACCTTCTGTTGTAGGCTCGCTTGTTTCTTTTTCCTCTTAATTTTCCAGCTCACGAATAATCGATGTCACTGAGTCGGTTCTTTCTTTCATTTCACCTTTCCGTCCCTTTTCTCGATTTAGATCTAGTAAATCTCTGGCTTCTGTATTCTTCAAAGCATTGACTTGGCTTTGATGAGCGATATCGAATAAATTATTCAACATACATTGAAAATCGATCTCCTTCGATCTAACTGTATCCGTTGTTCCTATTCGGGAGCCGTACTTGAGAATGGTCTTGTATTCTTTTATTAATTTTTCCACTTTTTCAATCGCATGATACTCTTGAATAATTGGAATTTCTGCAGATTTCCAAAACACTATACACTTTTGCACAACACATGTTGCAGCTTCGCGAGCGGCGAGTTTTGTTGAGGCATGTTTCGTGTAGAAAAAATAACCTCTTAAAACCTACCTATTTGAAGGTAATTGATTCCCACAAATGGAATTGATTTAAGGCGTTACATTACCAACGAATGGAATTTCCATTGTCTGGTGGGTTTCTGGCATATTTAGGCGCACTTGTTCGCTATTATTTATTGAAGAGCAGAGATTTTAACACAGCACTCGTTCCGATGTTGACTGTTCAAAGTCTTTCTTTGACTGACCCGTAATGCAGACGGAAAATTGTGAATATTTATTTTATTCTACGGAGGATAAATTATCAAGAATTCACCTCCCCCTAAACGGTGAGTAATGGACAAGAAATTCAATTTCTCGTGTCATAAATTGCTTCAAAATTAGTTCATAGGGTGCGTTAGGTAATATACGCTGTTGCGCCGCCCAACTAAATGTCTTTGATTCATTAATTCTCATCAGAAGAATTCCTAAAAACTTTCCTTGAAATTTTATGGAAACATTTGTTTTCAATAGATTCACGTGAATTTCGAGAAATTTTCGTTTGATACAATTCATCGAGTTATTAGATTAAAGATTCAATCATCACTTAGGGAAAAGTTTCATAAAAATTGAACCAATTCGTTCGACAAATCTATCTGATTCCTGTTGACATTTCTATTAGTTTTGATCGATTCTATGGAAATTTTCAGTGAGAAATATTCTATAGAAAAACGTCAATAAAATTTGATTTCTCTATACAACTTATTTTATTAAGATATTTTCGATAGAATTTTATCACAATTTTACGAGGTCTTTTTATTTGATTTTTTCTTATGAAAAGAAACAAACAATAGCATGAAAAAAACATTTAAAAAATGAGCCAAAGAAATTCAATAGAAAATATCGCAATAAAATAAATTGCATAGAAAAATGTAATCCTACAGACTTTTTCCACGGAATATTTCGTATTGAATATTTCTATATAATCGGCCAAAAATAATAAAAAGTTCAAAAGTTCAATTGAAGTGTCTATATGGGTCTTACCACCAAATATTAAAGAAAATCAGTCTTCAAAATTTTTGAATTTGTTTTTAGTTTTTTCCTATTACTTATTACTTATATGTAAAGAAAGAGATCACTCCTCGAGTGAAAAAAAAATAAGATTTTCAAAAAAACAGCGGAGGTCAGGCGTAAATCATTGTTCAACATTTTATTTTCCGATTTTAACGATAAAAGAGAAGGGGGGGGGGCAAAATGGGAATCATTTTCGAAAAATTGAAAAAATTTCTGATCGAAAGTTTTGATTTTTTTGTTTCAGTGTATTTGAATTCATTTAAATCGATTGACAAATTTACACGTAAAATCGTTCAAGGCCGAGGAGCACTAGTAATTGAAGTGTGGGACCTCTCTCATTCGAAGAACCTTTTTTTTACATATAATTAATTGAAAAAAAATTAAAAAATTTTGAGCCCCCATTTTTTAAAATGTTTGATGGAATGGCTCATAATAATGTTTTCGTGTGTAATCTTATTTCTCTTGAAACGTTTGGCCATTTCAATTTGTGGGAAATGTTCACTTGTTTCATACTCCACTCAAAAATTGAATGTTACCTGATAAAAAAATTATAAAATAAAAATAAACGAATGATTAACAACAAATATCAAATTTGAACGACAAATTTGAATGGAAGTCCAACGGGCAAGAGGGAAGAGAAAATTCAGTTGGATTTATGGATGAAGGACGACCTTCCCTGTATACCTGGAAGATCCCCACTGCACCGGCCCGACACTTTCGGTACCTGGTTAATGACTGTCATAAAGCCATTTGACTTTTCACCAAGCATTACGACTACAAACTACTAGTAGGTAAGATATTTTTGTCAAACTTTGGATCGCGTGTGGCGATTCAAAAAATGGTTTAGAAATTCGGGAAAAAAATCACATTCAGTTCATTTCATGAACTATCGGATCAAGGCACGAGAGTATTAACTTTTGAGACCTCCTATAAAATGAGGCAGATTAATACACATATTATGAACGCGCCTTTACGTTCTTCACTCTCTCGTATAGAACAGATCAAGATTATTGGGAAAACTCCTTATCAATTCATCTGCCTGGTATATACGAAGTTAAAGAGGGAAATACTATATCTTGTGAGTTTCGCTTTCACATCTTCTGAACATACCTCAAGGGATTTTAACAAGAAGATATGTTATGATACAATTCTCGCTCACTTTCTCCGACCAATGGCGCCATCAGTGGATCATTAGAAGCAACCCTTAAAACTTTGAAACCTTTTCATTTCCAAACTCACCAGAATTTTACTGAGCTTTTCCCTCCCTAAGGAGAGTGCGTGACATATGCGTCAGCCTCCACCACTTGGAAATACATAATTTACGCATGGCTATATTTGCGTGTGTACCCTATCTTCATATGTTAACTCAGATTAATCGGGTTAAACATGGTCACACTCGTGTTGGGTCACGTTCACCTGACATTGACAAATATGTTAACTTTAATCGATATATAGTGATGTTCTACCTGAGAAATAACCTTACAAACTGACATTGACTGCAGGAGCAATCTACGTCCGTCTCGGTCGTTTCAACCATTCCATAGTTGCTCGCCGTGGATAGACAGCGATCAGTGACGTATGATTGTTTAATACAATTTGATGCACGTACGGTGATCACGACTTGACGCTTCTCCCCTTCTCGGACAAGTTTTTTTTTCTTTCAGGCATGCATACTACGTCAACGAAGATTATTCGACATGAATTTTGGAAACTAGGAAAAGTGAATCACGTTCATATGTATGAAATTAAATGTATTGAAAGCGTTATGAAACAAGCATATTTGTGGAAAATAATAGTAGATTTTAAATAGTATTTATTATTGCTTGCAGTATTCATATTATTCGTTCCATTATTATTTCAAACTGATATATATCACTTCTGTGTGCTTTCATTATGGTAATACATTTCCGTGTGATGAGATCAATCCATTACTCGTTATTATAAATGCTATATATTCTCCTTCCGGGGGTTACATACCCCGACTGACGGGTCCGAGTGAAATGGGTTATTAACACTTGTCTACTGTTAGCGACACCTTTCACAATTCTTGGAATTTCTATTCTGGATTTTTTTTTTACTCTGTTTTATTTTCAACTCTTTCTGTACTTTCTTGATCAATTTGTTTAGTAATAACATTCATAAGGATTCAGAGGTTTATAACAACATGATATTTCGGAGTATTGTGGAGAATTCTGTACTCCCACGAATTACAAGTATATGCATCTGCAATGTTAATTCATATATTCAGATTTGGGTGGATCGATGGCATATATGTGTCTGGAACGGATTGATTCATTATCAGTGGTTCGACAGACGAAATTCATCAACGTACATAATGTTGGGAAAAACTTTTTGTGCGTATAAACTGTTCAACGGAATTTATATGCATAAATTTATTGATTTATATGAACACTAACGGGGAGTAATCACAAAGAAATTTCGCGGATGTGGAAAGGAAGGTATGTTGAAAATATTCACTAATTATACCACAATAACTTGGAAATTATCAAATATTTTCTGATTGGTTTATTGAAAATAAACGAGGAAGTCAAGTGGGAAAACTTGATGACTTCATTTATATGCTCTTTGCAGGAAATATTTTATCAATTTTGAAGCTCGACTGTTATTTGAGAGACTATTTTGGCCATCCAAATTTCGGCCAAAAAATTGCACCATTGGAGAGAATCGGTCTGTCAGTTTCGATGAGGGATCACTCCACTGCAAAAAACTGTCGTTTCTCATATGGACATTTGCCACGTGCCCCCAATGGTGCAATTCTATGACCGGAAATTTTGATGGGAAAAATAATCATAGGATTCCGGAGGTAAAGTAAAGAGTTCTCATTATGTGGTATAGATGATCATGTTTCTGATGCTTCATACACTGACAAAAATCCGACGCTCGTTCAAGGGCGCGGCGCTCATATCAAGGCATTGCGCCCGTAAATGCGTTCAAAGTCGCGCGTCTTTGTTTTCAAGGAATTTCCCATAAAACGGGCTGTTGGATCAAAGGCGAGAAAATCTTCCTTTGAAAGCTCTACAAAACTTTGAATGAAGAGCAGAATTTGAAAATCGAAGCGGAGAGAACTCTAACCTAGTCCATATCTTCCGAATGAATACCGCCATTTGGATAAATCAGATTTTATTTTGGAGTTAGAAAAAAGCTTTTAAAATTACGTGAAAAATTTTACTGTGCTATTTTCATTTGATTGATACGTAGATTTGGTCCGTTTTACTCCACTATCTTTAGATTTTCATCATTGAGGAAGAAACAAGATGCTAATTGAAAATTAATGAAAAAATATGTGAATAAATAAAAAAGCCAGCCTCCATATCAATCGAACAGAACATATTTTCAGCGAACAGATAAACAAATAAGTCAATAAATTAGAAATATGGAATTTGAATATTTTCTTTAATCAGGAATACATGAGCCTGAAACTGGCGAACGATTCTGGCGAACGATATCCACAACTTTTGGAACGGACTATTCTGCGGACGCTCCAAAGGGACCGCGGACAGGGGTCAACTTTTGTAACCCTAATTTTTATAAATAATTGAGGAACATGACAAAATATGTTTAACACCCCCTTACCACTCCATATGCATACATTATTTGAATGAAAAATAAAATTGCTAATTTTAAATATGAAGGGTTGGTTAGGATTAAAATAACTATTAAACACAGTTTTATTATCGTAAAAGTAATTAAGCTTTATTCAGACACGTAATGCGACAACGGTCGCGGCACAAGTGATGCATAGTACGAGTATATCTACGAGAGGCGCAACGGCGCCGTGGCGACACAGTCAGTCACACTGTCGGTAAAAGGAGACTGGCGTAGGGCGCCACTTTCAACACTCCCTCCCGCCATAGACAGTATCCTTGATTCCTCTCCAGTCTTCTTCTCTCCTGGTAATATATTCTCGTTCATCACAAAGTTTCTTATTTGGTAACTTTATCTGGTCTCAGTATTCTCGCCAGGTAATTTAGTCAGTTTAATCTCATTAGTTTTTCCATCTCGCCGATTTTATCTCTCCCAGAAGGTCTCGCCAAATTAGTTATTTCCTTGACAAACAGGAAGAAAAATAATTTAAATATTTACTTTCATTATTAGGTCCATCAAACGATTGTGTGTTTCAAACGTCAATGGTTTGGTGAAAACATCAGCTAGCTGATCCCTTGAGCCAATCCAAATGATTTTTATATAATTCTTTTTAACACATTGCTTTACATAATGTAATTTGTTCTCCACAATGTATCTCAATTTCATTCCTCCATTCGTTTCTGCACTCACAATAGCAGATTTATTATCACACCTTAAGATCATTGGAACAGGGGGATCAACCAGTATCAGTTTCAACGAGTTGTGCAACGACATCATTTCTCGACTCGCCTCACTCATTGCAACATACTCAGCTTCACACGTAGAAAGTGCTACTGTAGTTTGTTTGTGAGTTCGCCAAATGACCGAATCACCAAACAGTCTAATCACAAATCCACAAGTTGTGATTGAATCTTTATAATCAGAAAAACTCGCATCAGACTAACCCTGAATGTCATTGGTCTCGCCTGAATATCTCAGATCCAAGCCCGTAGTACCTCTCAGATACCGAAAAATTCTTTTTACCATTTCCCAGTCACTTTCTTTAGGGTTTACCTGATGTCTGCTTATCACATTAACCGCATATGCAATATCTGGTCTCGTAGCACCAGCCAAATACAAAAGACTACCTACAGCCTCTCTATAAGGAATGTTTGCTTTTGTTTCTGTCTTTTCCAAACTCCCATTATCATATTCTGTTTCTCTTAATTTTCTCTCATTATTAACTACTTGAGAAGTATTCATTGGTGTACGTTGTGGATATGCTTTATCAAAGTCAAACCTACTTAATATCTTTTGAATATAATTTTCCTGATTTAATTTGATAATCTGATTTTCTCTGTCCCGCCTAATAGTCATACTCAAGAATTCCTTGGGTTCTCCCAGGACTGTCATTTCAAATTCGCTACATAAGTTACTCTTTACTTCAGCCAATTTATCGTTATCATTACTCGCCAATAACATATCATCTACATAAAGTAGCAGAAGCAAGAACTTGTCTTCATCTCGCCAAGTGAATAAGCAAGGTTCTAAATCCGAGTTCTGCAAACCCATACTCAAAGCTACTTCGGTGAATTTTACATTCCACCGTTTGGAACTGATATGAAGACCATAAAATGATTTCTCCAATCTGCACACATTTTCTTGCCTATCTCTGTCAGTATGATTAGTTCCTTTTGGAATTTCCATATAAATTTCCTCATCTATTACCCCATTGAGGAAAGCAGTTTTAACATCTAACTGACACACCTCTAGATTATATTTGTTTATAATCGATATAACTATTCTCACTAGAGGTAAACGAGCTACTGGAGCATAAGTTTCCCTTAATTCATAAATGTTCTTATCCTTGAAACCTCTGATTACTAGTCTCGCTTTGAACCTTATTTTTCCATTTGCCTCATTTTTACAATTAAAACCCCATTTTGAGTCAATGACATTTAATCTTTTTCCATTCATCATACTTAGAGGTCTTTTGAAAATTTTCCATACTTGATTTCTTTCTAACGAGTTCAATTCTTCATCAACCGCATTTAACCAAGAATCTTTATTTTTACTATTTATAGCTTCTCGATAATTTGAGGGATCTACATTTATGCTTGATAAAAGTGCATGATACATTTCATCTTCCTTTTATGCTAAATCTATCTCGCCTATATTACTGATATCACCAGTGAAGAAAACATTTCTTTTCACGTTCTCATCAATTTCCAACACTGAAAAGCTATTATCATTCATTGTTTTATCTTTTATATCAACTCTCTTCACTTTCTTGGTAATGTTTTGTTCTGAAATTTCTTTCCTTGGTCTACCTCTTTTGCGTTTTATCTCTCCCTCCGGTTTTGAAGAATCNGCACCGACGTGAATGATAATTTATTGAATTTAGACGTTAAGCAGACCTCACAATCTCTAATGAATTCATCATCAAATTTTACTGCATTTAATTCTTTGTTATCTGGGAATTTCTTTTGTAGTGCCTTGAGGTAACTCATTGAGGCATGTCCAAATCTACAATGCCACAACATGACATCATGATTCCTCATATAGCTATTTTTATCAATTGAAAGTTTTGGGAAATCTTCTAACGAGTCATCCCATGGCAATTCATCAACATCTTGCAATGTTCTGTCCCAAATGGTGTAATCAAAATTTGATTGTTCATAGGGAACAGTAATAAAATTTTATTGTTCATATCTTTTCTTTATTAATAATTTTCTCTTTTATTAAATTTTCACTCCCTTTTTCATTATGCTTTTCATCCATTTTATTGTCTTTCTCATTACTCTTATCAATTTCGTTTGTTTTCTCACTTGTTTCGTTCTGTAAGTTTGCTGTGACACTTCTGGTGAAATATCTTTTCACCTCATTTTCACCCCCAGTGACATCAGCAACATTAGCTACTACTCGCCTGTTTATTTGCTTGAAAGAATTCTCACTGATAGAGTTTGACTTTACTATTTCTAAATCGATTATCCAGTAAGGCTTTCTGTAAATCCCCGAGATAATAAGTTCATTCGACACTGGATCAAATATATCAATTTTCTTGTCATCTAAGTAGATTGCTAATCCCATTTCGGCAAATTTTCTTAATGATAGCAGATTTGCTTTAAGAACTTCTGCACAAATAACTTTGTCAACTTCTAATAATTTATCGTTCGCCAGTTCGATTTCTACTGTTCCTGCTCCCTCCGTTTTCAAGTCCGCTGACTCATTTTTACTCGCACATCTAATTACTCCACAATCTAATTCGTTAAAAGTTTTAAATATAATTCTAGAATTTGTTAAATGCTCGGTCGCGCCTGAGTCTGCTAGAAAGTCTGTCAAAAACTTATTTCCATTTGTTTGTTTACTATCTGCATAAAATATTTCAGCACTTGATTGATCATTATTTTCTTTTTCCTTACCTTGAGTGGAGTTATTTTTCTCTTTGGGTTCGTCGGATTTGGATTTCTTGTTTGATTGATGAGATGACTTAAACCCGTGTTTGTTCTCGTTTCTTTTATAAGAGAACCGACTCTTATTAAATCTTCCTCTTTTACTTGGACCATATGTTTCACCTCTCATTGGTCTTTTCGTTCCTTTATCGTTACTTCTATATTGATCTCGACAATTGTTTCCGTAATTAATCTTTGAATTGGAATTGTACCTTGGAGTCTGCTTAGAGTATCCTGAACCACTTGGTGCATAGTCATTGTGAGTTCTGTTTGGGCAATCCCTTGCCTTGTGATTTCCAAACTGGTTGCACTTGTAGCACAAGTATCCTTTCCCTTTATTGGGACAGTCTGGTCCTTTGTGCCCATACGCCTGACAGGCAAAACACCTCGGCTCCTTGTGCTGTGCAAAATTAGCAGTTTCAAGATCTGAATCTGAAGTGCACACTTTTCGCAGTAGCTTCTTCTTCTAACATCGCAATTTTCAACTCGCCAAACGTCAAGCCCACTCCTNTGCCTTGTGATTTCCAAACTGGTTGCACTTGTAGCACAAGTATCCTTTCCCTTTATTGGGACAGTCTGGTCCTTTGTGCCCATACGCCTGACAGGCAAAACACCTCGGCTCCTTGTGCTGTGCAAAATTAGCAGTTTCAAGATCTGAATCTGAAGTGCACACTTTTCGCAGTAGCTTCTTCTTCTAACATCGCAATTTTCAACTCGCCAAACGTCAAGCCCACTCCTATAGCTTTCTTTGTTACTTTTTCAATGATTTTAATATTGGGAAAAGCTTTTATTACTGCATTGTAGAATGCATCTTTCTTTTCGCTTTCACTTAGAGGAATGGTGTCGGGAGCATTTTCATAAGTTGCTATTTTTTTTTCATCAAACATATCGTTAAACTCGCCAGCTGTCATTTTAGCAGGATTATATCTCATATTATAAAGGTCTTGTCTCACCGAGTGTGAAGTTACATTAAACTCAGCCATTTTCAATTCTTTAAGTTTCTTCAATATTTCTTTTGGATCTTGTAATTTGACAATTTTAGGGTGATAACTTCTGTCCAAATGATTGATCAGAATTTCTCTAACTTTGTGCTTCTGTTCTGCAAGAGTTTCCTCGTCCACAGTGACCAGAATGCTATCGTCAATGATGTGTAAACGTTTATTAGTTTTAATTTCTGACGTGAAATAATCATAGAAAAGTTCATACTTTATTTTACTGTCCATTTTGTAATCTCTTTTGAAACTCATTCCCTTGTTAAGCAATTCAATTTGTAACTTATTGGTTACCTCGCCAGCTAATTGACTCAAAGGATTTAGGTTGTTTACTTGACGTGACTTTGCCTGATTAATTTCATTGATCTGTTTATTGACTATTGAACTAATTTGAATTTCTAGATTTGTATGCTTATCTGACATCACTCCTTCATTCTTGTCATTGTGCTTTTTGTCCAAGGCGCTCAAGAGCTCCTGTACTTCCCTTTTGTCTCGTGCTCTCGCCTCAGCATTCAGTCTCAACTGGTTTCTATTCTCTGTTAGACCTTCATACAGTGCTTTTGTTGAAGTTATATTTGAGCTACATAGCTTTTCCACCATGCTCTTCAACTCAGCCAACTGTGTGTCTACAGAGACTGTTTTGACAGTCTTGTTGCCATTAGGCTCAACTGATTCATTGTCTAGATTAGGATTTACTAATTTCAATTTAATATTTACTTTATTATCTGCTGTAATCTTGGGTTTCAGTTTGATTTGGTCAGTTTTGTCAACATTAATATTACCTGTCATTTTCTCGCTTGTTTTCTCGCCTGCCCTTATTTCGCCGCCATTTAACTCGCCTCCAGTCAATTCGCTTGACCTGGACTCGCCTGTGGCCCTCGCCTCTGTATTTACCAAATCTTCACTCATTTCACTTGACCCATTCTCGATCACAGCTGTTGTTGACACTTGACTCTTCGGACCGTAACCTGGTAGATACATTGGCTTTTGTTCAGCCAACAATGCACATTCTAACACAGTTAGACATCCCCATTGATTCTCTGAAAAATCTCTATTATCTAATCTAAATAGACGGAAAATTTAGGATTATTGTATCTGGTTACATATTTTATATTCAGGTCCGAAATCCCAAACTCGACTTGCTAAACATAAACAAACCGAATTCAGAATGAATGTGCTCTTCAGAAAATCTAAACATAAGACCTCCTCCAAACACATTCAAGTCTTTTATGATTGCGAGAGATTGATTTAAATTTCTCAAGCAATTTGACGTCTTAATATTGCGCGTTTCTAATGTGTATAGTATGCTCGCCTATTTACACATATGCCTGATGTCTCCCCTGTTACATATCCAGTTCCTTCGTCTGGAAGTACATGTACTTTATCGTCTATTATTGCCAGGGAGACTACTTCTCCCTCATGGTTTCCTTCGATTAGATGTTGTCTAATTAGGAGTCTCCACACTTCACACAGAAGTTCTTTATCAGCTGTAATTATTTATTTATAAATATCTTCGTCTAAAGATAGCAATTTTAAAATTCAATTTCATTAGTTCAACCCGTCAAATATTTAATTTGTTATTCTCGCCTATTAAATATTTCTAAATTCAATATCCTCACCAATTAAATATTTTGATTTGGATGCATCCTTAATTTGGAAATTTCAATTTTGCACTAGTGTCTATTGATTTTATTTTATTGCTTTACATTTCTCTGGTGGACCCCGTACACAGGCGGAACGCGGCCGAGAAAGAGAGAATCTTTGTTTTTCACACCAATTTTTATATATACACACTAATTTTTATTTTTCTTTCTATTTCTTATTGTTCTCGCCTTGCTCGAGCAATGTGTGTGGGACTGCAGTCGTCCCTCTCTCTCAGACGCACCCCGGTTGCGCGCGCAACCCACCCGTTGCGTCTACTTGTTGAAGCCTGTTGAAGCCTGTGCTTGCCTTCCCCGCCGAGAAACTATTGTCTCGGCGTCACTTGGCTTTCTTCTTTTGTTTTTCTTTAAATATGATTTTATTTATGACAAAAGATATTTTATGCTTTTCAGTGATTTTTTGTGAATTTAATGGGATTTCTTTATTAATTCTTTTTAATCTAAAATTCTCGATTTCAGGTCGGCGTCGTGGACAATTAAGTTCCAGCCGCAATTTTGATCCCTTCTATTTTTCGTTCTCATCAATTCACTTCACTTAATTAATGCATTTTTCAGTACTTACTTTTTCTCTGAGTACTTTTCATTTTTTCTTCCCGTCAGTCGTCACTCACCCAGCCCGTCTCGATTTTTCCTCTTTCTGGATATTGCTTTGTACCGCGTGTGATCCACCCGGACACGTGCCCGGCCGCCCGATAGCGTCCTTTTTGGAATTTCCGATTTATCGCTTTCAATCCTTTAATTTATGATAAATTTTAATCACGCACAGTGGAAGTGTGCTCGGCCCATAACCTAAAGGGTTATTTAGGATTGAAATAACTATTAAACACAGTTTTATTATCGTAAAAGTAATTAAGCTTTATTCAGACACGTAATGCGACAACGGTCGCGGCACAAGTGATGCATAGTACGAGTATATCTACGAGAGGCGCAACGGCGCCGTGGCGACAGAGTCAGCCACATTGTCGGTAAAAGGAGACTGGCGTAGGGCGCCACTTTCAACAAAATAAAATGTTTCAACATTGGGTTTTAGAGAGGGGGTGGAGGGGGGATGCATAATAAGAGAAGGTTGAAAATTTTACCCAACAGGGGGAGGGGATTCCAAAATATATCTGAGCTACCCCCATCCCTCCGTTCGCATGCGTTGATTAAATAAAAAAAACAAAATTGTAAAATTGAAATAAAAATTTTGAGTATTTGGAGTTTGTTAGGGGGTGGAGGGGAGACGCACAATAAGGGAGGGTTGAAAATTTTACCCAACAAGGGGAGGGGGTTTCAGAATCGATCTGAGTCATCCTCATCCCTCCGTTCATATGCATTAATTAAATAAAAAAATGAAATTGTCAAATCAAAAAGAAAATCTCGAAAATTGGGACTTCGAGAGGGGCTGGAGCGGGGATGCATAATAGGGGAGGGTTGACAATTTTATCCGACAATGGGAGGAGGTTCCCGAATCTATCTGAGCTACCTCCATCCCTCCATTCGCATGCGTCAATTGAACAAAAAAATAAAATTGTTAAATTTAAATAAAAATTTTGAGTATTTGGAATTTGTGACGGGGTGGAAGGGGGACGCACAATAGGGGAGGATTAAAAATTTTACCCAACTAGGGAAGGAGGTTTCAGAATCTAACTGAGCCACTAGCAGCCCTCCGTTCGCATGCGATGATTAAATAAAAAAATTAAATTGTCAAATAAAAAAGTAAATCTCGAAAATTCGTAATACGAGAGGGGGTGTAGGGGGGATGCATAATAGGGGAGGGCTGAAAATTTTACTCAACAAGGAGAGGTGGTTGCAGAGTATGTCTGAGCCACCCGCAGCCCTCCGTTTGCATGCGTTTGGATCAATAAAAAAATAAAATTAGTTGAGTTTAAATAAAAATTTCGAGTATTTGAAGTTTACGAGGGGGTGGAGGGGGGACGCACAATAGGGGACGGTTGAAAATTTTACCCAAGAAGGGACGGGGGTTGCAGAGTCTACCTGAGTCGACCCCTGCTCTCCGTACGCATGCGATGATTAGACAAAAAAATCAAATTTTCAAATAAAAAGGGAAAAAAATGGAATTGTTAAATAAAAACAAGAAATCTCGAAAATTCGGACTTGGAGAGGGAGTGGAGGGAAGATGCATTATAGAGGAGGGTTGAAAATTTTAGCCAGCAAGGGGAGGGGGTTTCAGAATCTATCTGATCCACCCCCATTGTTCCGTTTGCATGCATTAATTAAATAAAAAAATTAAATTTTTAAATAGAAAGCAGAAATCTCGAAAATTGGGGTTTCGAGAGGAGGTGGAGGGGGGACGCATAAGAGAGGAAGGTTGAAAATTTTACTCAACTAGGGGAGGGGCTTTCAGTATCTATCTGAGCCACCCCCATCTCTCCGTTCGCATGCGTCAATTAAATTAAAAAATAAAATTGTTAAATTTAAATAAAAATTTTGAGTATTTGGACTTTGCGAGGGGGTGGAGGGGGACGCACAATAGCGGAGAGTTGGAAATTTTACCCAACCCCCTCTCCTTGTTGGCAAAAATTTTCAACCCTCCCCTATCATACATCCCCCCTCCACCCCCTCTCGAAGTCCCAATTTTCGAGATTTCTTGTTTTTATTTAAAAATTTAATTTTTTTATTTAATTGACGCATGCGAACGGAGGAATGAGGGTGGCTCAGATAGACTCTGCACCCCTCCTTATTGGGTAAAATTTTCAACCCTCCCCTATTGTGCGTCACCCCTTCGCAAAGTCCAAATTCTCAAAATTTTTATTTAAATTTAACAATTTTACTTTTTTATTTAATTAGCGCATGCGAACGGAAGGAAGGAGGTGGCTCAGATAGATTCTGAAACCTCCTCCCCTTGTTGGGTAAAATTTTCAATCCTCCTCTATTGTGCGACCCCCTCCACCCCCTCGCAAATTCCGAATACTCCAAATTTTTATTTAAATTCAACAATTTAATTTATTTATTTATTGAACGCATGCTGAGAATGGGTCAGATAGACTCTGAAACCTCCTCCCCTTGTTGAGTAAAATTTTCAGCCCTCCCCTATTAAGCATCCCCCCTCCACCCCGTCTCGAACTTCGAATTTTCGAGATTTTCTTTTTTATTTGATAATTTTATTTTTTTATTCAATTAACACATGCGAACGGAGGGACGCGGGTGGCTCAGATAGATTCTGAAACCCCCTCCCCTTGTCGGGTAAAATTTTCAAACCTCTCCTATTATGCGTCCTCCCTCCACCCGCCTCACAAATTCTAAATACTCAAAATTTTTATTTAAATTCAACAATTTTATTTTTTTATTTAATTAACGCTTGCGAACGGAGGGATGGGGGCAGCTCAGATATATTCTGCAACCCCTGTAGCGCCTCGCTACATCCACCCACACTCACGCGCTAGCCACGGACACCGAGCAAGAAATGATCGACGGCTGACCGACAACCATCAGGCTATCTCTCTCGCTTCAATGCTGTCACGCGTATATTTCGGATTTATTCCATTTATGAATTTCTACCTGCGAATTGAGGCGAGCGACAACTGTCTCAACTCGCCAGTCGTACACTGACCTCCTAGTGGATCACAATATATCTCTTACATTCCTTTACTTTTGTATGTATATTTATACGTCTTATTAAACTATGATTTGTCTAACTGAATCACGTGTGTTAGTGAATCGTTACTTCCTACAACAACCTCGATTCCTACACCCCCTCCCTCTGTTGGGTAAAATTTTCCTCCCCTTTAATGCATCCCCCTCCAGCCCCTCTCGAAATGACTATTTTCGAGATTTTTTTTTTTATTCAAAAATTTCATTTTTTTATTTAATTAACGCATGCTAACGGACGGATGGCGGTGGCTCAGATAGACTCTGCAACCCCCTCCCCTTGTTGGGTAAGATTTTCAACTCTTCTCTATTATGCATCCGCCCTACACCCCCTCTCGAAGTCACAATGTTAAAAATTTTTATTTAAATTTAGCAATTTTATTTTTCATTCAAATAATATATGCATATTTTGTCATGTTCTTCAATTATTTGTAAAAATTAGGGGTAAAAAAGTTGACCCCCGTCCGCGATCCCTTTGGAGCTTCGGCAGTACAGTCTCCTCCAAAAGTTGTGGATATCGTTCGCCAGAATCGTTCGCCAGTTTCAGGCTCATCGTCCTCATCAGATCACGTCTCCCGGCGAATGAAAAAATGCGTCTCAACTGCACCTGGTTTCGTTGGTTTTCGTCGTATTGATATACAATTTTTTTCAGCTTATCGGTGGATGATTCCGGCGACACACGGCTGTGGGCTTTGGTGGGTAGGGGGGCGGGCCTCCCTGAATTCGCAGAATCGTTCAATATATTTTTCGCATCGCTGGCGCGATTTGTTTTTGTCGAAGAAAGATCTGTTTTTTAGATCTCTGGGCGTTAAAACAAATGTACATACCTGTGAAATATTTACATTTTTCTCACCTCGAATCGTACGTCATGCTCACAATTCATCGACGTGAGATATTGAATCAATTGCCTTAGAATTCAATTTAGATTCGTATAAATCGAGAGCGTGTGGAACTTTAAATCAAAGGTTCCTACACTGAGAAAAAAAATTTCTAAGAAATAGAAATTCTATGATTGATCCAAATCGTTCATCGATTGAATAGTCGCAAAAGAAAATGCTATTGTAAGATACAAATATCGATTTGAACTAAACCAAAATTGGATTGTATGAAATCGATTTTGTTATAGTATAGTATATTTTGTTTATTCTATCGAATTTAGAAAATACTTGTTATTGCGANTTGAATAATTCGCGTCAACATTGAACTGAATCCTGGCGACATTGAATTAAGAGCGCGGCTTTTTGACGGCGGAAAATAGGACCCCAAGCGCCGAAAATTATGAATCAACGGTGCCGCCCTCGATTCAAGAGCACGACTTTGAAACAAAGTCAGTGCTTTTGAATTTTTTTCGATGTCGAGTGCGACTTTCAAATGGCGTCCGGATTTTTCTCAGTGTATAACGCTGACCCTATATTGCTTAGGAGATGAATTTTGGAAATATTAATAAAAAGATCATGATATTTGCATTTGCTGAATGGGCCCTCAACACACGAAAAAAATATGCTAATCATTGAACATGGTTCGAGTACAACTTTTTAGAACAACTTCTCAGTAGCTAAATAATGCCGGTTCTGGGTCAAGGTTTTAGGAGAGACCTGATCGTTGGGGCCCAATAGGGTGGTCAGATGAAAGTGGGTAGGTGGATGGTTGATTAATTCGTGGATCCGCGGTTTTAATTCGCGGGTCAATTAATTTAATTCGCGGTTTGATTAGCCGGTCAATTAATTTGATTAGAGGTTTTTTCGGTCAAATGGGGCTCTATTGACGACTTGTCAATCCACAACCTACGAAGGAGTGGGTGAAAGTGTTGATTAGTTCGCAGGTCGCGGTTTGATTCGCGGGTTAATCAGGTTTATCCACGGTGTTAGGTCAAAAAACCCGCCACGAGAGGGCCGGGTAGGTGAAAAAGTTAATTAATCCGCGGTTGATTGCGTGAATCGCGGTCACATCCGCGGGGTGGCGGTTTCATTCGCGAGTTAAGCAATTAATTTGCGGTTTTGGCGCAAAGTTTTAGCGAAGACCTGGCCAAAGGGCCCCTGCGAGGGGGCTGGGTAGGCGGAAGGGTTAATCAATCAGCGCTAATTAATTAATTATTGACTGATTTAATTATTGATTAATTAATTGATTAATTAATTAAGTAATTATCAATTGATTAGTAGGTTCTGGCGCATCGGTTGAGTGGAGATCTGGCCAGAGGGCGGCGGAGTGGGTGGAAGAGTTGATTGATTCGCGGGTCGCGGTTTTATTTCGTGGTTTGATTTGCGGTTTGATTCGCGTGTTAAGGAATTTAATTGGTGGTTTTCTCTGTCGGGTGAGACTCTCTATCAATGACCTGGTCAATCCACTGCCGCGAGGAGGTAAGTAAAAAATTTGATTAATTCGCGGGTCGCGGTTTGATTCGCGGGTTAATCAATTTATCTATGGTGTTGGGCCAAAGGACCTGCACGAGAGGGTCGGGTGGCTGAAAGGGGTAATTAATCCGCGGTTGATTACGTAATTCGGAGTGTCATTCGCGGGGTCGAGGTTTGATTCGCGAGTTAATCAATTAATTTGCGGTTTTGGACTGCAAGAGTCTCTATCGATGATCTGATCAATCTATCCCGTGAGGGTGGGTGGGAGGAAGAGTGAGTTAATTCACATTTCACGGTGTAATTAGCGCTTTTGATTGAACAGATTTATTCATGACCTACCAGACTTCCCCCCCCCCCGTCTTGCGATGGTCCTAGATGTGTCACATCTGGTGACCACATGACGTTTTTCAAACATGCTCGCACTTGAGTTTTTCGGTATCTTGGTCTTGACCTTCTTCATGGAAACCCGTTATTTGTAATGGTGTGTCATTATTTATTTAAGAAAGTGATGCCTGCAGATGTAGGGTATTTATGTATACAGGGTGTTTCAGAAGTACATGTACATCTGAACACCCTAGGATCAGGGGGTGATTCTGAGCAGAAACGTCCTCTTGCACTTTTTGATCAGACTCACCCCTAAAAAGTTATTGGCAATTAAGGGTGGGCCA
>NW_021681256.1:16040-16405 GCF_001412515.2 Diachasma alloeum | reverse complement strand
GGAAAGGCGGCGTCCCGGTCGAATTGTCGGTAAATGTGAGTCGGGTGCGTGAGTAACTCGGGAGTAGCAGTCCCGCTATGACAGGGACAGGTTCGGAGGAGGACGTTTGTCCGCCTTGTACTCAATGTTTCCTTTATGATTTTCATTTGATTTATTCGCCGACTAATTAATATTAAGGGATGAAACAAAGACTGTTGAATGGAGAATTAAATTCCCTATCTATCAACCCCCGTTTCATCCCTTAATCTCTGCAATAAAAAAATTAATATTGCGACGAAAGTCACGGCGCTATAAGAAACCCAATGTTTTCTCGGCGCAGAGTGACTCCCCAATAATTCGCCCGCTAATTAAAAAATCGTCTCTTT
>NW_021681256.1:13619-15914 GCF_001412515.2 Diachasma alloeum | reverse complement strand
ATGAAACCAATGATGTTCGATGGAGAATTAAATTCCCCATCCTTCGACCCCCGTTTCATTCCTTAATCTCTGTAATAAAAAAATAAAAACTGCGACGAAAGTCGCGGCGCTATGAAAAACTCAATGGTTTCTCGGCGCAGTGACTCCCGACAACTCGCCCGCTAATTAAAAAATCGTATCTCTGCTCCTAATTAACATTAAGGAATGAAACCAATGCTGTTCGATGGAGAATTAAATTCCCCATCCTTCAACCCCCGTTTCATTCCTTAATCTCTGTAATAAAAAAATAAAAACTGCGACGAAAGTCGCGGCGCTATGAAAAACTCAATGGTTTCTCGGCGCAGTGACTCCCGACAACTCGCCCGCTAATTAAAAAATCGTATCTCTGCTCCTAATTAACATTAAGGAATGAAACCAATGCTGTTCGATGGAGAATTAAATTCCCCATCCTTCAACCCCCGTTTCATTCCTTAATCTCTGTAATAAAAAAATAAAAACTGCGACGAAAGTCGCGGCGCTATGAAAAACTCAATGGTTTCTCGGCGCAGTGACTCCCGACAACTCGCCCGCTAATTAAAAAATCGTATCTCTGCTCCTAATTAACATTAAGGAATGAAACCAATGCTGTTCGATGGAGAATTAAATTCCCCATCCTTCAACCCCCGTTTCATTCCTTAATCTCTGTAATAAAAAAATAAAAACTGCGACGAAAGTCGCGGCGCTATGAAAAACTCAATGGTTTCTCGGCGCAGTGACTCCCGACAACTCGCCCGCTAATTAAAAAATCGTATCTCTGCTCCTAATTAACATTAAGGAATGAAACCAATGCTGTTCGATGGAGAATTAAATTCCCCATCCATCAACCCCCGTTTCATCTCTTAATCTCTGTTATGAAAAAATTATAACTGCGACGATAGTCGCGGCGCTATGTAAAACTCAATGGTTTCTCGGCGCAGTGACTCCCGACAACTCGCCCGCTAATTAAAAAATCGTATCTCTGCTCCTAATTAACATTAAGGAATGAAACCAATGCTGTTCGATGGAGAATTAAATTCCCCATCCTTCAACCCCCGTTTCATTCCTTAATCTCTGTAATAAAAAAATAAAAACTGCGACGAAAGTCGCGGCGCTATGAAAAACTCAATGGTTTCTCGGCGCAGTGACTCCCGACAACTCGCCCGCTAATTAAAAAATCGTATCTCTGCTCCTAATTAACATTAAGGAATGAAACCAATGCTGTTCGATGGAGAATTAAATTCCCCATCCTTCAACCCCCGTTTCATTCCTTAATCTCTGTAATAAAAAAATAAAAACTGCGACGAAAGTCGCGGCGCTATGAAAAACTCAATGGTTTCTCGGCGCAGTGACTCCCGACAACTCGCCCGCTAATTAAAAAATCGTATCTCTGCTCCTAATTAACATTAAGGATTGAAACCAATACTATTCGATGGAGAATTAAATTCCCCATCCTTCAACCCCCGTTTCATTCCTTAATCTCTGTAATAAGAAAATTAATATTGCGACGAAAGTCGCGGCGCTATGAAAAACTCAATGGTTTCTCGGTGCAGTGACTCCCGACAACTCGCCCGCTAATTAAAAAATCGTATCTCTGCTCCTAATTAACATTAAGGAATGAAACCAATGCGGTTCGATGGAGAATTAAATTCTCCACCCAACAACCTGCGTTTCATCCCTTAATCTCTCTAATGAAAAAATTATAACTACGCCGAAAATCGCGGCGCTATGAAAAACTCAATGGTTTCTCGTCGCAGAGCGCTTCCCCATTAATTCGCCCGCTAATTAAAAAATCGTCTCTTTTCTCCTAATTAATATTCAGGAATGAAACCAACACTGCTCGATGCAGAATTGAATTCCCCACCCAACAACCCCCGTTTCATCCCTTAATCTCTCTAATGAAAAAATTATAACTGCGACGATAGTCGCGGCGCTATGAAAAACTCAATGGTTTCTCGGCGCAGAGCGCTTCCCCATTAATTCGCCCGCTAATTAAAAAATCGTCTCTCTCCTCCTAATTAACATTAAGGAATGAAACCAATGCTGTTCGATGGAGAATTAAATTCCCCATCCTTCAACCCCCGTTTCATTCCTTAATCTCTGTAATAAAAAAATAAAAACTGCGATGAAATTCGCGGCGCTATGAAAAACTCAATGGTTTCTCAGCGCAGAGGGGTTCCCCATTAATTCGCCGGCTAATTAAAAAATCGTCTCTTTTTCCCTAATTAATATTAAGGAATAAAACCAATGCTGTTCGATGGAGAATTAAATTCCCCATCC
>NW_021681256.1:0-7806 GCF_001412515.2 Diachasma alloeum | reverse complement strand
GAGAGAGAGAGAGAGAGCAATATCGTTGCGCTCTTTTGTCTCGTAGAATGGTGGGGCGGGCACACACACATATGCTGCATATCACATGGATGTGCGCCCGCTTAAAAATCACTCCCCATTGGCCCACCCTTAATTGCCAATAACTTTTTAGGGGTGAGTCTGATCAAAAAGTGCAAGAAGACTTTTCTGCTCAGAATCACCCCCTGATCCTAGGGTGTTCAGATATACATGTACTTCTGAAACACCCTGTATATTGAGATTTCCTGTATTTTGATGTTTACCACTTCATGGAAAAACCAATCTTTCTCCTTGAAATCCAAAACAATTCGGACTTCTCCTTCTCCATGAAAATCCCCAACAATTTGAAGACTTGCTGAACGAAATTAAGAGAGGCTCACCAAAGTTGGAGTACTTGGTCGGTGAATACAACGACATTAAATTCCACGCAGATGAGATGGGAGATGACACTGGAGATTAAATTACAAATAAATTGAACAATAATTTCATTTTTTATTTTTTTATTGATGATTTTTTTCTTTATAAAATAATCTGGTGCGAGACTGATAACGATCGAAAACCGTGGGAAGACATTCGAGCGCAACCTTTTGTTTACTTAGACTTTCGTAGCTATCGCTGTCCACCTGTGAATGCATGGGTACTCACAACCCCAAGAAGATGATGTTTGACAAACTGGGGCAGAGTTTTCGGACCCTTTGATGTCTTATCGCACCGCAAAGATCAAATGTTATGCAGGACATTTTTCAGATATTATTTTTTCCCACGAACAAAAAATGTTGCTTTTTTGTCAATAATTTTCCATGAGTCACATGATTCCTTTTCAACCAATCACGTGACATTTTCCAGAGGTTACGCGCGTAGGCACACCTATATATGTATTTATATAAACAAATTTCACCTTGGTTTTCCGCTAATACTTTAGTGCCTTTATCGTGAACAACATGGATCCTAACGCGTGTAAAAGATTATTGAGGTCATTGGAGGATGCGTATGAAATAGCCAAAATCAATACGAGACCCAGAGAAATTCAACAATGGCTTAATCACATCAAAGGACATTCGAAAGAAATTAATGCATCATTGAAGAGGAGTGCGAGTCATAGTGAGAAAACGCGTTCAACTCACATGTTAGGTCAACTGAAAGCATTCTATGCAAGATTCAGAAACTTGGAAGTGATAGGAGGAGACTTGAGGTGTAATTTAACTGATAGCGTCAGATGGGAGGACTTACAATGTAGTATTATCATGTAAATATGA
The DNA here is from genome assembly GCF_001412515.2 of Diachasma alloeum. Lineage (NCBI taxonomy): Eukaryota > Metazoa > Arthropoda > Insecta > Hymenoptera > Braconidae > Diachasma > Diachasma alloeum. Next base: position 6,532 of record NW_021681256.1, on the reverse strand, counting down.
AATTAGTAGAGAGCAACATTTCATTGAAGAGAAATATTTTAACACAAAAAATGAAATAATTCTTGATTCAACTGATATTGAACAGTAGTTCGAAGAACACATTAGAGAAAAACTTCTTATGAAAGTAGATGAGTTTCAGGAAAAAGACTCCGGCTGGGGATTAGTTGACGTAATTAATTTGGAAGTGAACATGAATAAATATAATCCATTGCGGGGATGATCTAGTTTCGTTGAAATACCTGAATGGATTAAAAAGAAACATACAGTTATGAATGGTCAGAATAAAGACGATACCTATTGCTTTTTATGGTCTATCATGGCCGCTCGTTGCAACGTTCGAGATAAGCAACGAACAAACTCATATCCCTGTTTCACCATTGTCACGAAAAGCTTTGGTAATTGCAAATACCCCATGGCATTAAGGCCCAGTTGGATGGATTTTTGCCCGACATGTCCCTAGAAAATTCCCCAGAAAATTGTAAAAAAAAAAACATTTTCCGATGCCACTAATTACGACCGTATGGTTACATTGTGACGACGTGGGTCGTCAAGGCTTTAAAATATATATTTTTTTTCTATTACCCACGGGCCCTAAAATTTCAAAGATCAGGGGGGTGACGACCAGGGTTAAACGAGAGACGAATAAAGTTAGTAGGCCAATCAAATAAGGACTTTTTTTTTGGCCGAAATCGAGGACAATAGAAGAAGGATAAAAACTATGGGATATCATGCGGAAGAATTATATGAAACACATACTAAGTTTTTGGGATTGTAACAAATCGGGAAATTGTTTGAAAAAATTCAAAACTGACAAATTAAGCGTCCACGCGACCTTTTTTGCTTTATGCCGACGAAACCACGATAGGATAAAAATGCATAAGGCTTAATTTGTAGAGCATAAAATTTCCTACAAAAAAGTCAATGGCGGCATTTTCGCAATTTAAACCGTCAAGTCGCCAAGCGCGCTCAAAGTTGAACTACGGAAAAGGTGATTCGCCGCCAAAGCCGAGAAGTCCATTTTAGTTGCAAAATGCAAATAATTCTTCACAGAATGTCTTCAGGAGAGGAAATTTTTTTAAAAACATTTTTCAATTTTCCAGCCGTCCCCATTTTTCCTTTTTTTTTCATTTTTCAACCAAAATTTGCCATAACATAACTTTTGATCCAGTTATCTTATTGGAATAAGTACAAAAGGTGATTATTTCTCGTTCTCTCCTCTCCATTTTCACTCTGTTGACCTTTTCACTCAACTTTCATATTTAACTTATTATTTGTTGATAAACTAAAAAAATTGCTGTTTTTTCAATATATAATCTGACTGGAAAATTTTTGATCAAGCTCGTTAGCTTCATCCCAAACTTGAGTCATTGAGATCAATCTTGAATTTTTTCATATTTTTCTTGGCATTTGTTGACGTAGATTTTTAATATAACAAACCCTATAAAATATACCCTATATCCACGGTAAAATTTACCGTGGACCGTGTGAATAGACACTACCAATGTTTTTTTGGGCTCAAATGAAAGAGCGGCTCGAAAAATGGCGTGGAGAAGTCTTTAAAGATGACAAATGTCTCTAAAGATGATGTCTGTTTTCAACTGAAAAGCGCAATTGTGACAACATCGTCCAATGGGGTCTAGGCGTCTCCCCTGGTTCAAAACCATCTTTAGAGGCATCAGCACACCATTTTTCGAGCTGTTCTTTCATTTGAGCCCAAAAAAACATTCATATCTTGTCTGACATCTCTGCTACAAACTCTGGTGTTCAACTTTGGTTTTAATTGAAAAGCAGTTGAGAGTTGAAGACCAAAGTTTGTAGCAGAGATGTCAGACAAGATATGAATGTTTTTTTGGGCTCAAATGAAAGAGCGGGTCGAGAAATGGCGTGCTAGGGCCTCTAAAGCTGGTTTTGAACCATGGGAGACTCCTAGACCCCACTGGACAATGTTGTCACAATTGCGATTTTCAATTGAAAACAGACATCATCTTTAGAGACATTTGTCATGTTTAGAGGCCCTAGCACGCCATTTCTCGACCCGCTCTTTCATTTGAGCCCAAAAAAACATTCATATCTTGTCTGACATCTTTGCTACAAACTCGGGCCTTCAACTCGGGCTTTCAATTGAAGGCCCGAGTTGTAGACCCGAGTTTGTAGCAGCGATGTCAGACAAGATATGAATGTTTTTTTGGGCTCAAATGAAAGAGCGGGTCGAGAAATGACGTGCTAGAGCCTCTAAACATGACAAATGTCTCTAAAGATGATATCTGTTTTCAATTGAAAAGCAGAGTTGTGACATCATTGTCTAGGAGGACAATGGGGTCTAGGAGTATGTATAGAACATTGGGGTCTAGGAGTCTCCCCTGGTTCAAAACCATCTTTAGAGGCATCAGCACACCATTTTTCGAGCTGTTCTTTCATTTGAGCCCAAAAAAACATTCATATCTTGTCTGACATCTCTGCTACAAACTCTGGTGTTCAACTTTGGTTTTAATTGAAAAGCAGTTGAGAGTTGAAGACCAAAGTTTGTAGCAGAGATGTCAGACAAGATATGAATGTTTTTTTGGGCTCAAATGAAAGAGCGGCTCGAAAAATGGTGTGCTGATGCCTCTAAAGCTGGTTTTGAACCATGGGAGACTCCTAGACCCCACTGGACAATGTTGTCACAATTGCGCTTTTCAATTGAAAACAGACACCTCGATTTCTTCCTCAATTTTGCATCTTTCAACAATTTTATTCAATTTCTGAAACGCTAGTCATGATTGCGATTTTCAAATTGAAAAAAAAAACTTATTTTTGACGTTCGTCGTGGGGGATGGTAAATCAAAATTTTCCTTGCTCATTTATCCTACTCTCCGCCTATTGTTTTATGATGATTTCCTCTGTGAGTAGAAAAGTAGCCATCTTACAAATTTTGCAAATGAACAAAAGGTCAGATGAGTAGGGCGTGCAATTGATATTGGAAAAAAATTAACAATTTCAAAGTTATATCAAGAGTAAAACAGGAAATTCAAAGCTACTGTATATTTCAAACTTCAATGTAAAATTTAATAGAGTCAAAGTTTGTTTGTTAATAACTTTCCCAACTCTAATTTTTTTTTATAAAAAGATACCGACACGATTCTGTTGGAAAATGTCCTTCGAAAATTTTCTTTATTTTTTAATAGGACCAAATTTTTCGGATGCCCATTTTACCCCACTCTTGAATAATTTCTGTTGTGGACTTTGCCAAGAAAGAATTTTTAAAAATCAATTATTAAAAATATTTTGAGTGTTCATTTTAGTCCCTTCCATACAGATTTATCAGGTNTAAATTTTTCGGATGTCTATTTTACCCCACTCTTAAATAATTTCTCAGTTGTGGACTTTGCCAAGAAACAATTTTTAAATATCAGTTATTGAAAATGTTTTGAGTGTTCATTTTAGTTCCGTCCATACAGATTTANCAAAAAGATATCGACACGATTCTGTTGGAAAATGTCCTTTGAAAATTTTCTTTATTTTTGAATAGGACTAAATTTTTCGGATGTCTATTTTACCCCACTCTTGAATAATTTCTCAGTTGTGGACTTTGCCAAGAAACAATTTTTAAATATCAGTTATTGAAAATGTTTTGAGTATTCATTTTAGTTCCGTCCATACAGATTTATTAGGTGTCCATAATGCCTAATGAAACGATTTTCAAAATTTTGAATTAAAAAAAAAATTCGCAAATCTTTGAGTGTCCATTGTACTCCTGTTGTCCATATTACCCCACCCCCCTCTAATTTTTTCAAAAACCGGAGAATTTTCCTAGAATTTTCTCGAAAACCTAAGAATTATCTAGAACTGTTTCGAAAACGCAAGCTTTTTCTGGAATTTCCTAGAAAACTGAAGAATTTCGTTGACTTTTCCAGAGAATAGGAAAATTTTCTCGAAAACCTAAAAATTTTCTCGAACGTGCTCGGACACCCTAGAATTTCCTCGAATTTTGTTTGAAAATTCTAAATATCCTTATAATTTTTTCGAAAACAGGAGAATTTCCAGGAATTTTCTCAAAAACCGGAGAATTCTCTCGAAAATCGGAAATATTTCTCGAAAACTTCATAGGAAACATGAGAAGATCTACCGGAAAAAATAAACGCGAACAGAATAAGAAACAAAAACTGCGGGGCCCCTTCCAAGCCCCACTTTTATATGTCACCATGCTTTTCTGCCATTCCCGCAGTTACCGATATAGTTATGGTCAGGATAAAGCTTCATGCTTTAAAAAGCAGTGAATCATCGGGATCATTGCCACTTTACAGGCAAATATTGTAGGACTGCTNATTTTCCTTGCTCATTTATCCTACTCTCCGCCTATTGTTTTATGATGATTTCCTCTGTGAGTAGAAAAGTAGCCATCTTACAAATTTTGCAAATGAACAAAAGGTCAGATGAGTAGGGCGTGCAATTGATATTGGAAAAAAATTAACAATTTCAAAGTTATATCAAGAGTAAAACAGGAAATTCAAAGCTACTGTATATTTCAAACTTCAATGTAAAATTTAATAGAGTCAAAGTTTGTTTGTTAATAACTTTCCCAACTCTAATTTTTCTTTACAAAAAGATATCGACACGATTCTGTTGGAAAATGTCCTTTGAAAATTTTCTTTATTTTTGAATAGGACTAAATTTTTCGGATGTCTATTTTACCCCACTCTTAAATAATTTCTCAGTTGTGGACTTTGCCAAGAAACAATTTTTAAATATCAGTTATTGAAAATGTTTTGAGTGTTCATTTTAGTTCCGTCCATACAGATTTATTAGGTGTCCATAATGCCTAATGAAACGATTTTCAAAATTTTGAATTAAAAAAAAAATTCGCAAATCTTTGAGTGTCCATTGTACTCCTGTTGTCCATATTACCCCACCCCCCTCTAATTTTTTCAAAAACCGGAGAATTTTCCTAGAATTTTCTCGAAAACCTAAGAATTATCTAGAACTGTTTCGAAAACGCAAGCTTTTTCTGGAATTTCCTAGAAAACTGAAGAATTTCGTTGACTTTTCCAGAGAATAGGAAAATTTTCTCGAAAACCTAAGAATTATCTAGAACTGTTTCGAAAACGCAAGCTTTTTCTGGAATTTCCTAGAAAACTGAAGAATTTCGTTGACTTTTCCAGAGAATAGGAAAATTTTCTCGAAAACCTAAGAATTATCTAGAACTGTTTCGAAAACGCAAGCTTTTTCTGGAATTTCCTAGAAAACTGAAGAATTTCGTTGACTTTTCCAGAGAATAGGAAAATTTTCTCGAAAACCTAAAAATTTTCTCGAACGTGCTCGGACACCCTAGAATTTCCTCGAATTTTGTTTGAAAATTCTAAATATCCTTATAATTTTTTCGAAAACAGGAGAATTTCCAGGAATTTTCTCAAAAACCGGAGAATTCTCTCGAAAATCGGAAATATTTCTCGAAAACTTCATAGGAAACATGAGAAGATCTACCGGAAAAAATAAACGCGAACAGAATAAGAAACAAAAACTGCGGGGCCCCTTCCAAGCCCCACTTTTATATGTCACCATGCTTTTCTGCCATTCCCGCAGTTACCGATATAGTTATGGTCAGGATAAAGCTTCATGCTTTAAAAAGCAGTGAATCATCGGGATCATTGCCACTTTACAGGCAAATATTGTAGGACTGCTCATCCCGGTTGTACTCTCAATTACACGGAATCGTGTGAAATCCCAGTAGTTTTTCACAATTTATCAGGTTATGACTCACATTTTTTTTATTAAATCTGATGATGAATCTATGTTGATAAACTTTCGTCATATTTAGAGGATGAAAAAAAGAGAATCACTGCCAGTCATTACCCCCAAAAATGACGATTCGAACTTGTTAGACATAAAGGAGTTTTCCCATACGAATACTTAGATACATGGGAGAAATTAAGTGAACGCCAATTGCCTCGGAAAGAAGACTTTTATTCTCGATTGAATGATGAGAATATATCAGATAAAGATTATAATCATGCATGTGATGTATGGAGAAATTTCGACATCAAGACACTCGGTGAATACGCGGATTTATATCTGAAAACAGTCTGACTGAAAACTGTGAAAAATGTCTTGTTGCTGGTTGATATTTTCGAGAATTTTCGATGGAGTTGTTTTGCCTCATACAGCTTGGATCCCCTTCATTATGATACAGCCCCAGGGTTGGCGTTTGATGCAATGTTAAAAATCACTGGAGTTCCATTGGAATTATTTCAAGACCCTGAGATGTTCCTTTTCATCGAGAAAGGCATTAAAGGGAGACTATCGCAGTGTTCAAATCGATATGGAAGGGCAAATAACCACGACATGGGAGCTGATGATTATATCCCTCAAGAAGAAAAATCGGATTTGATGTATCTGGATGTAAATAACTTATATGGAACAGCANCAGTGTTCAAATCGATATGGAAGGGCAAATAACCACGACATGGGAGCTGATGATTATATACCTCAAGAAGAAAAATCGGATTTGATGTATCTGGATGTAAATAACTTATATGGAACAGCAATGAGTCATCAT
>NW_021681255.1:61372-135064 GCF_001412515.2 Diachasma alloeum | reverse complement strand
TCCTATAAATTGAGCGTTATGTAGTCATTTCTTATTACCACCACCCACTCTCCACCCCCCACCCCTTTTCCACCCACCACCCACTTTCCACCCGCCACTCATTTCCTATCTGGTGGCCATTTTCCACCCACCACCCACTTCCTGTGACCCTCGGACCCCAACTTTGAGGCCCTGCACCCCAGGGGGCCCCCCAGCGCGCCGGCGACCTCTTCAAAGGCATGCCGCCGAGGGGGGAGGGGGGAACGTGCACGTGCANCGTGCACTTCCTGGAAAAAAGGGGGGAGGGGGGGAGAATTCCTGGAAAAAAATTCGCCAATGATGCCCTCTTACTACTCCTACGTAAACACCTTTGGGAAGTGGGAACGATCGAACGTGGGGTTTTGGATTGTTTACGAGTACAACAGGATCCCAAAGACTACACTTCCTCACTACATCAGTCATCTTCACCGGGATTGATTTCGTCTCAACAATCGTGCTCAATAAAGCCAGGAAACTGAATGAAGCAACGTGGTGGCGAGAGAAAAATTTCTATATCACATCGCATCATCTGCAGTATCAAAATATCTGCGAAACGGATGCACAGAATTTCCTGACGAATCTGCGGAAAGCCCAGCGCATAAATTCCACCGACGAACGAATGAGAAACTCCCACCGTTTGAAGAATCAAGGAAATTTTGTTCAGAATGCCATGATTTGTCTTCGAAAGGAGAGAAAACCCATGATTTTTCTTCAAAAAGGGAGGGAAACCATGATCAGCCGGATTCTTATGCTGATGAATAAGCTACCGGAAGAGGAGAACTTCAACTTCAACTGTAGGGAGATTCGTAAGGAAACATTCATCGGAGCCATAAGTCGAACTACGGGTCAGTTCTACGTACGGATTATTTCACGGGAGAAATTTCCATCTGTTGTGTATGAAGAACGCATGATCGGAAATTACTCGTGTTTAAACCCAAAAGGAAAAAAATATAAGCGGCCAGTCATTCATATAACAACACTAGTGTTTGACGTGTGGAATCAGCAAGATACGCGACAAGGTCAATGTCAACGCACTAGAGTGAACCAGCTAACACAATATAACCCATACGAAATCGGTGCAAAAGAAATGTCGATTCGGTGTCACAAATTCACTCCAACGAGTCAAGACAAAACACCACTTTTATGCAAAGAAACGATAGCCTTAAGTGAATAACGAAGAAACAAAAATACTCTACTGAACACTGAGATTCAACAACAAGTAGCTGATCTCTTTGGAATCTTAATAAATAATTCCACATCTGAACTCATCATCAAGGAATGCAGTTCCATGAGAGAACGATTGCTTACAGATTTATCTATTGAGATTCAGCTAGCATTCTACGGGAAAGTCAATTCACACTTGAGAAAAATTGTGACCAAAGTCAGAGGGATTGCTACTACTAAAGGACGAGTTATGAAGGATGATTCAAAGCAATCCACGGACGAGACTCCATTTCAGCAACTATCAATGGTGCTTACAAATGCACCGGTGACACCCAATATCACTACGGAATTCCAAGTTGCTGCTGATGTCACCAACCTTGTTCTGACGTCGTCAAACGTTCTGACGTCAGAATGAGCGGTGAACGTGACTTGAGAAACACCATAAACAGTTTAGTGAAAAGTGAAAATTGTTGAAAACTAATTTTGGATTCTGCAAAATTCTAATTGATTTTTAACGGAAAATTATTTTGTGGAAAATATTATATTTGATCATTTTTGTAATGTCTGAAAAAGTGTAAAATTGTTGTCAGAGGAGAAAATTTATAATGATAGAAATGTCCTTCTCTGGGGGGGAGAGGAATGTTATGCCCCAAAATAATGCTATGATATTAAGTAATAGGTTATTTACAGAAGTGAAGAAGTTGAACGATGAATTGAGTTCAACTTGCTTCACTCATTATTTTACTAATTCAGCGTTCATGTGCAATTCTGCTGACCAGTGTCATAACATGACCCGCTTAATGATTATATAAACTGAACTTACGAGGATTTGAGAGTTCAATCGTCAAGTTAATTTGAGCCTAATACTCATTTTGTATCATCTTTGTAAAATCCTTATATTTACCCCTTCTGGATAATTATGAGTTAGTTTGAATTAATGAATACCTCTATTTCTACCGAGTGATATACCAGATTCCAGTATCTACCCACTATAGGGAGATTTATCTTCAAATAGCAGAACCCAGGGATTCATCCCTAACAGAAACTTAACTTCGCGGTTCAAAAGTACATTTTCTCTCTCTGCATACCGTTTCTCTCTCTCTCGTCAACATATTTACTCTCGTGGTCGGTCAAGTGACGGAATGGTTTAAAATTTTGTCACACATTTCGTGTCAGATTTTTGGGATTGTTTTTGAGAGATTTCAGGAATTCCAAGAAGGAGATTCATTTTCTCTTCCCCTTGTAAAAAAATTCGTTCTCCTTTCCCCTTGTAATTCACGGATGCCTTCCATAAAGAAAGTTTCATCTTGTGAGGCGAGGAAATTATCGACCCATTTTTGCACTTCTTCAAATGTTTTGAATCGCACATCAGTCAATTCGTTTTGCATCTTCCGAAACAACTGAAATTCAGTTGGAGCTAAGTCTGGTGAATACGCCGGGTGTGGCACAACTTCCCATCCAAGAGCCATTAACCTATCTTTGACCAGTTTACCCGCATGAGGCCTGGCGTTGTCATAGAGCAATTTTACCGGACGTTTTCCTTTGCCAGTAAATGGACGTTTTTGTTCAATTTTTTGATTCAATCTTATTAATTGTTGACGATAGCGATCGGCAGTAACTGTCTTGCCAGACTTCAAAAGTTCATAATGCAGTACGCCTTTCATATCCCACCACTATACACAGTATGATCTTCTTACAGTGAATATTGCGCTTCGGTGTCGATGCCGTCGGCTCGCCGGAGTTAATCCAATGATATTTGCATTTTGGATTATCAAAATAAATCCACTTTTCATCGCCGGTCATAATTTTCCACAAAAAAGACTTTCTATGTTGCTTATTGTAAAGATTCAGACATATGTCAAGTCGCCTATCTTTATTTTCTTGAGTCAAAAAGTGTGGCACCCACTTTGTTCCTTTTCGAATCTTTCCCATTGCGTTTCAGTGATAGGAAACGATCTGTTGAGTTACTCCAAGCTATTTTGCAAGTTGTTTTTCTGTCTGGCAAGAGTTTTCATCCAGCGACGCTTACAGTTCCTGGTCATCCACCCTTACAGGGGCCTCGGTACGTTCACGATCACTAACGTCGAAATGAACTTCTTTAAATCGCTTATACCAATACTCACATGTACTTTTCGATACAATGTTGTCTCCAAGAACAGAATAAATCGATTGACATGCTTTCTTACCAGTTTTTCCTTGATGGAATTAATAGCGAATGCAGTGTCTAATAAATAGCTTATCGGTCTGCATGTTTTACTCACAGAATTTAAGGTATGACTCCCTTATGTTTTGATACTACATAACAAACCCCACCATATCATATGTAAGCGGTAACTTTGAATTACTTTCATGACACGGAATCGAAGTGTCCTAAAACTTATTTATACACCTAATAGCTTCGTTTCAAACATCCCGTTTCAGGGATGATGAATTAATGGTGATTTCTTCCTGTTGATCTTCTTCTGGAGGCTGTTCTGGAGGTGGTGGATCTGATGGCAGCAGACAGAGTTTGGTAATTAGCATGTCAAACTCCGTGTAGGTCATCTTGTTATTGTGAATGATTGGTGACCTATTCACCTGTATGGGTACTTCTGCTTTTGCTGCTCTAATGATTGCGACTCTCGTAAGCCCATCTTCTCCTGCGACGTATCGCAATTACTCTTCCGATTGGCCACTGTCCTGGTGGATAATTCTCGTCTACCATCAGCACCAAGTCACCAACCTTGATGTTCTGTTCTCCGTGTGTCCACTTGTAGATTGCCTGGTAACGTAGACACTCTTTGCCCCACCTTGACCAGAACTGTTGAGTTTACTGCATTACCAGGTTCCATCTCTGCAACTTGCTGAAATTCTTATCGATGAGTGATGGTTCTGGTATCAGCTGGAGAGGCTCACCTATCAGAAAGTATCCTGGGGTGAGTACTTGAAGATCGTCTGGGTCGTCTAACATGGAAAAGATTGGCCTGGAATTTAGGCAGGCCTCTATCTGGATGAAAACACTGTTGAGTCCTTCAAAGGTGAGTGTCGTTGTCTCCAAGACTCTTCGAAGGTGATACTATGTTAATTTCACCGCTGCTTCCAAGTTGCCACCAAAATGGGTCACTCGTGGTGGTGAGAAGCTCCACTGAGTTCCTTGGGTGGCGAGAGCAGCCTGAATTTGTAGAGCAAGCCTGTTGATTTTCTCTGGATGCTTGGTGATAGAGCTTCTCTAGGACATCTGCTGTGCTCACGAAGATGGTGGCAATGTCACTGTACATGACAGCTGAGATACCACGTCTTCCGGTGAATCTCTTCTAGGCTCCGATGAAGGCTTCTGTGGTTTGTCTGGTGACTAGCTCTAGGTGAACTGCTGATGTGGTGAAGGACATGAAAACAGCGATGTACACTGAGCCTGGTTATGCATTTGTTGGTCTCCACTTGAGGATGGCAAATGGCCCTGCATAGTCCATCCTCTATGTGGAGAAATACTCTTGCTGGTGAGATTCTAGCTGCTGGTAGTTGGTCCATGTGTTACTGGTCTTTCTCGGTATCCGGTCCTGATGGCACAGCGTTGAATGGACGCTCTGATTGTACACCACCGATTATCCAATACCTTTGACGTGTATAGGCTAAGGTGAGTTGAGTACTTCCGTAGAGAGTTCTGCGGTGAGCTTCTTCGATGACTAGTGTGGTGAGACGTCATTGGCGAGGCAAGATTATTGAGTGAATCTCATCTGGGTTTAACTGTGAGTTCTTGAGGCATCCCTCAAATCTCATGATCCCTTCATTATCTAAAGTTGGTGTCAGCTTTGCTAGTTGATGATTTCTCGGCAGTTTGTGATTTCTCTGTAGTGCTCGAAGAACGGAGCAAAGTATTGATATTGTGTTATTTTCACCCAAAATAACCTCGGTGCGTTGAGTTCTCTTGTTGTCAGGGCAGATCCGTGGGGGCGATGGCTGCCTCCTGAATCTGTCGATTGCTCTATTGATCGTCGCTGTAACGGCTGCTAATTTAGCTATTATCTGATACTTGGTGAGTAACTCTCCTATTTCGAAGATTCTAATTGCAGCTGAATGTGCTGGTGCTAGCTTTGCTTCCTTGGCCATCTCTGGGATGTCCATGGCTGGAGCATCGATGGGTGATTGTGGTCAGTCTTCAGGATCCTGATTAATCCATTCAGGTCCTGACTACCACAATTGATGATCTGTTGTGACTTCTAGACGAGAGATGATCATGCGCTTGAGAGGTGCTATCTTCATCTTCGCGCATGTCAGCACTGTTGATGTTGATTCGTTGATAGTCTTGGTGCGAATGTACACCACTGCACTCATGGCTACTGTTGAAGTGTCTGCAAATCCATGGATTTGGATGTCGGATGTCTCGGTTGAAAGTCTTAGCCATCTTGGTACAGCAATTCTGTTTAGGTCGTCAAGATTCTCGTTAAGAGACTACTCTCTTGATGATTGTCGTCGAATTGAAATCTCTTGATTTTTACCTGAATGTATCGTTGGTTTGATACCAACACAATCCACGTACCTTCGTGATTGACTCCTCGAACTGGATAATTTCTTCTTCTGTTGATGGGTCTAACTCATGCAGTACTTCTGGGCAATTACTACTTCACTTCTGTAGAGAGAAGCCTCCTGCATGGCAAATACCTTGTAGCTGTGTTGCCGTAGATGTAGTCATCATAACGACCCATGGTAAGTGTCCCAACTGCTGCTGGGAAGCGGTAACCTTCATCCTCTGCTAGCTGTTGAAGTACTCTTAGTGATAACCACGATGAGCAATTGAGCCCGTCGATGATTGTGGTTAACTGGTAGATGATCTGCTGTTGATTGTCATCGATCCAACACATTCTAGAAATCCTAATCGTCTTGATGAATTTGTATCTGATGAAACATCTCAACAATGTCTATGCCAAAAACGAGCCTGTGCTTTCTCAACAATGTCAAAATGGTCATAGCCTCGCTCTGTAATTTTCCACCAGGATAAAATATATCATTCAGTGATATACCTGATGAACTGCGGCTGGAGCTATTGAAAACGATCCTCAGTTTTGTTGTGATGGCATCTTCTCTTAGGACCTGGTGGTGTGGTAAATAATAAGCTGGTACGAGTTCTGAAGCCTCTGATGCTTGTCTAATATGTCCCAGTGCTTTATATTCGTTGATAAATTCCTTGTACAGCTGGAAATATGACTCATCTGTGTTAAGTCGATATACGATCGATTTGAGTTGACGTGAGGGCTTGAATTTTGATTCTCCGAGCGCTGCTGCTGAAGTTCTAAGGGGCGGTCTCGCCATATATCGCCCGGTTTCGTCTCTGCTGTGTGTTGGTCTGAAGTGCATCTCACAATCGAGTTCATCTGGTGGTAGCTCTGAATTTGATAAGCCCTCATTTAATAGATCTTCCTAGACCCAAAACTTGAGAAGCTTTAGCAGTTATTCGTTAGAGGATTCCCGCACAGCTGATAAGAAGACGTTCGTTGAACAACCTTTGCATTCGATTGGTCTTGATGACATCGAACCGAATACTGTGTTGGCCAACTACTTGTGATTGATTTGACTTGACAACCTCATCCCTAATGATCCGCCCACACTTGTTAGCCTCTATGATGATGTCTATTGGTCCAGGCCTTAGATGTGTATCGGCTAGTCGAAGACTCTGGCGTGAAGCAATCCTTGCTGATGAACATGAAAATGATGGTAGTATTACGGTGAGCTTCTTGAAGATGTGGGCATTTAGCTGCACTTGATGAGGCCCGTTGATTGCTGGTAGAGTGACTGACACCATTCCTCTGATGTGTCCTGAATTTACTCCACCAATTCCAATTAACTCCACTGTTGATGATGTTCTCTGTAGATGTAGTTGATGAACTAGTTTTTCAGAGATGAACGATACCTCTGAACCTTGATAGATCAATGCTCTGACTTTGATCGTAAATCTTCTCGGTGATTGTGCTCTTACTCGTGCTGTTGCTAACAGTACTGATTGTTGATCTGCTTCTTTTTATTGACTGTTTTGTTTGATGGACTCTGCTTTCTCATTGATCAGCTGATTATTGAGGTTCACTGCTGCCGGTGCTCTACACTGAGAGAAAAAATTTCTAGCATTTAGTAAATATATATTTTTGCAACCAAAACTATTTCGTACAATTGGAGTTTCGCTTGTTTGAAGCTGGTTGGATTCGATACAACAATGTTTTTTTTCGCAATCGAAGTTGAGAATTGATCAGCCCAAATTGAGAAGAATTTCTTTTAACGTAAATCATCAACTCCTCGCTGGGAAGCTCTTATATTGATTGATATCAATTCATATGGTCCCAACAAAACAGAATAATATTCCATTGCATTTATGAGTTCTGCTTTCTATCCGACAGTAATTCTGTTGGAAGAAGCCATGACACTCTATAATTGAAAAGCGATAAGTTTTGTTCTGAGATGATATGAGGGTTTAGAAACCATTGAAATTCAACTCTATCGGATTATCTCATATTTGATTGGATTGAGAAATTTGAAGGCGTGAATCATTAAATGTTTGGGTTGACATTTCCTTCATTACATTCTACTGAACCCAATCTGTTGTTTGAATGTTGCAGTCAATTAGTTGAATGTTTCGTAGCGATAGTTACTGTGTCCTATAAAATTTAAATTGAAACCACATATTCTTCATCAGAACAAACATTTATTCGGATGAAATATCCTCACAATGACTCCTTGGAGTTGATACGCGTTTGAATTAATCCATTATCATTTAGTTGGAAAATGCCATTGTGTGGTGTTAAAAATATAACGATATTGAATTTTGTTCACCGTTCATCAAGCGCAACAATAAAAGTAAGTATAGACTTGATTTCTTCTCATTCTCCTTATGAAAGATTCACGGATTAATCCAATATCGCCATCTATTACGCATATTTCAGCCCTCTTATTAAATATTTGATTGAATCGACACAACTTGGATTCGATGAAATGTAGGGGTAAGCGGGGATTGAAATTTGAACAGCAAGAACAGAAAGCTAATCCCTCCCGTCTTTTCGCTAATTTTCAATCCATTGGACCAGTTCACATAAAAACGAGAAATGATTGACTTGAAAAATTTTTATTCTCACTTTGAAAAAATATCTGTTTCGTTTTACTTATGGGCTTCGGAGGTGGGATTATTCCGGCGATCTCGAGCGCGTGGTTGTGGGGGGGGGTGTAGGAATTGAGGTTGTTGAGGGATGTAACAATTCACTAACAAATGTAATTCAGAATATAAATTACAGTTTAATCAAGACGTTTAGAATATATACAAAAGAGAAAGAATATTCAAAGTGATCTGATCGGAGGTCAGTGTTAGACTCTACTGACTATCTTAAACCGCGTAAGACGGGAATTTGGATACGCATGACAATAGGTGCGAGCGAGAGGTATTTTATACTGGGCGCGTGACAGAGCGCGATGATGTCACCGATGTCCAGTCGTCTCTCAGCGTTGTCGTATCCGTGCGTGTGTTACGCGTTGGTGTTTGTGTAGCGAGACGCTACATGACTCCCCTGCTTAAGTGAAAAAGGTAGTTTTTCAGCACTGCAACAGAAAAAAAATTACTCTCGGAACAGGTGAAATGTAATAAGCAGGTGAAAAAAAATTTTTTGATGAGGAAATTTAGACAGTATAGACGTGGATTGTCGGTCTGTTCGCGAAGTTTACGCGTCTCCTCGGCCTCTGAGTCCTGTTCGCCGTGCTCGTGCTCGGCTGTGGCTGATTCTGTTGTTGTTGAGGCTCTTCTGATACGTCTGGCGGTCCTTGGACCTGGTCCATGTCCTCCGGCAGTACGTACGCTGGTTTCAGTCGGTCGATCGGTATATTCTTGTAGTTACCCAATCCTCCGGACTTGTACCAAATGACGAAGTATTTGTCATGACGACTGATTACGTGGCATGGGCCGATGTATGGTAACCGGTATGCCATTCGCACGTGGTCATCGCGGACGAAAACATGTGTACACGTCGCTAGATCCTTGAAGATGAAAGTTGAACGTGTACCGTGACGTGCAGCGGGAGTCGGTGCGATCCTGCGGAAATGCTCGCGTAGATTTCTCACCAATTCCGGTGCTGCTGCTTGTTGGTTCGATGGTATGAGGAATTCTCCGGGTAGACGAATCGGTTCCCCGTATGTTAGCTTGGCGGGAGTCGTTTGAAGGTCCTCTTTCCACGGGGATGTCAACCCTAGAAGTACCAGGGGAAGTGCGTCGTACCAAGCTTCGCCATGACATCGCAGTGCTGCTTTCAGTTGGCGATGTATTCTCTCAACCATCCCGTTTGATTGAGGATGAAATGGCGTCAGCCTCTCGGTGCCCAGAATTCGCGTAAGCTCCTTGAAGGTGTCTGAGAAGAATTGACCGCCCAGGTCAGATGTAATTCTCAGGGGGATGCCGAAGCGCGCAATCCAGTGATAAAGAATCGCATTGACTACTGTTGGCATCCTCGAGTCGATCAGTGGAACTGCTTCTGGGTATCGCGTAAATCTGTCGACGATGGTCAAGCACCAGCTGTGTCCTTTTGAGGCAGGAAGAGAGACTAAATCGACGTGTATGTGTTCGAATCGTCGTGATGGTGTTTCGATGTTAGCTATTGGTGTAACCGTGCGTCGCGTTATCTTGTTTTTCTGGCACTCCAGGCAGTCTTTGGTCCATTGGGCACAGTCTTTGTTTATGCCAGGCCACACGTAGCGTTGTGTCAAGAGTTATCGCATGCCTTTGGGTCCAGGATGAGCCATTGAGTGCAGTGAGCTGCAGACCTGTCGTCTCAGCGGAGCAGGAACGTATGGGCGAACTGTACCTGATGATACATCACAGTACAGTGGTTCGTCCATTCCTGGGAGTTGAAAGCGGTCCAGTCGCAGGTTCACGTCCGGTCGCTGAAGTAATTGTCGGAGTTCTTGATCGTCACGTTGGGCATCTACCAGCTGCGGAGGTGTGACGGCAGTCGTGATTTTCTCTACTCGTGATAGGGCGTCTACCACGACGTTGTCTGGGCCAGCGACGTATCTGATGTCCGTGGAAAACTGGGCGATGTAGTCCAGTCNTCTGGGCCAGCGACGTATCTGATGTCCGTGGAAAACTGGGCGATGTAGTCCAGTCTCCTGTATTGCCAGGGTGAAGCTCGTTCCGGTTTCTGTGGGAACGCGTGAGTCAGCGGTTTGTGATCGGTCAAAATTATCACATGTCGTCCTTCAAAGATGTGCCTGAAGTGCAGTACTGCCTCGTAGATTGCTTGCAATTCCCTGTCGTAAGCCGCGTGTTTCTGCGAAGAAATTCCAAGTTTCTTGCTGAAGAAGGCTAACGGCTGCCAGGAACCGTGGTGTTCCTGCTGTAGAACGGCGCCGATCGCGTGATCCGACGCGTCTGTGAAGATAGCCCACTCTGCCTCGATATTTGGATGAGACAACAGAGTGGCTTCTGCTAGCGCTTGCTTGCTGCGCGTGAATGCTTTTTCAAGGGCTGGAGACCAGGCTACTGGTTGTTTTCCCTTGACGTTCGTCCCCTGAGTCGCGGCGTTCAGCGGGGCGAGGATTTATGCTACTCCTTTGATGAACTTCCGGTAGAAATTTAGAGTTCCGAGATATCTGCGTAGCGATTTAACCGTTGTTGGCCTTGTGAACTTCAGAATCGCGTTGACTCGATCCTTGGGGGGTTTAATTCCTTGAGCGTTGATCACGTGTCCGAGGAAAAGTACCTCTGGCTGTCCGAGGACTGATTTGGCGACGTTGATTATCAGCCCGTAGTCCTGGAGTCGTTGGAAGAGGATCCTCAGGTGCTCGTGATGTTGCTCCGCGTCTTCCGATGCTACCAAGATGTCGTCTATGTACGGGAACAAAAATGGTAGATGGCGTGTGACCTCGTCGATCAGACGTTGGAATGTCTGAGCTGCGTTTCTGAGGCCAAATGTCATCTATGGGAATTCGAAGAGTCCAAATGGCGTGATTATTGCCGTTTTCTGGATGTCTTCGCGTGCCACTGGAATTTGGTTGAAGGCTTTAACCAAATCTATAGTGGAAAAGATTGTTTTGTCATGAAGGTTGGCAGCAAAATCTTCTAAATAACGAACAGGATACTTATCTGGTATTGTCCTGTTGTTGAGTGCGCGGTAATCACCGCATGGCCTCCATCTGTTGTTGCCCTTAGGAGCTAGGTGGAGCGCGGATGCCCAGGGACTTTCAGATCTCCTCGCGGTTCCGAGCGTCAGCATGCTGGAGAACTCCGCTTGAGCGGTTTTGAGTTTATCCGGCGCTAGGCGGCGAGCTCTGCAGGAGATTGGTGGTCCTGGTGTTGTCCTTATGTGATGAACGGTGGAGTGCTCCGCTTTTCTGAGCAATGCTCCGGGTTTTGTTATTGCTGGGAACCCTTTGAGGATCGACGCGTACGGTGAATCCTCGTTGATCTCGAGGAGCTTGACAGACGTCGCGCGGAATCGCGCGGACTGGCCATGCGATTGGAGGCCTGTCGCGCTGTCGATGATTGCTCCGTTTCTCAAGTCCGGTAGCAGACTGAAGTGATGCAGGAAGTCAGCACCGATGATGGGTTTACTGACGTCTGCTTCGATGAATCGCCATGTGAAGTCTCTACGGAGACCGAGATCTGGCGAGATGGACACGTAGCCGTACGTGTCGATGAGGGTGCCATTGGCCGCGAAGAGTTTATAGCCACTGGTCTCCCTTTTGCTTGGTGGCCGCCTGCAAGGCGTGACAGAGACGTCTGAGCCTGTGTCCACTAGGTATTGGGTCCCAGTCGTTCTGTCGGTGATAAATAGGCGGCGGGATTGTGATTGAGAGACGACTTCCGCCATTATTGTCTCTCTCTGGCATTTCCCTGAAATTTACAACCGGGTAGGCAGTTACGGGCGTTATTACCATGCTTGTAGTGATACCAGCAGATGTCAAAATTCTTTGATACTTTCCTCGAGCTCGAGCGTCGGCGCGAGTGCCTGCGCTGACCCCGTGAGCCGTCCCGACGTGTTTGTGAATGAGACCGTGGGTCGCGCGTTTGCATGGCGGCAACGGTCGCCGTCAGCTGCTCAATTCGCTCGAGGAGTGCCGTGTTGACTGCGTTGGCTGGCGAGCCGGTGATTGCTGCGATGCTGTTCGGGTTGAATACCTCGTCCACCCTGTTTGCTAGCTTCGCGAGATCATCAATGGAAGCGTTCTCCTGGGTGGCGAGTGTAGCTCGCGTCTGCTCGGGGAGATGAGACAACCAGAGCGTTTTCAGGACCTCGTCGCCAATGCCTGGAACAAGACTTTTTAAATGTCTCAGGTGCTTCGATGGAGTTCGATCCCCAATGCTCTCCCTGTCGAGCAATTGGATGATGTTCGCAGTCCTGGATTTTGTGAAACATCTGATTAGTTCGGTTTTTAATGTTTGGTATGGTTTTCTTACAGGTCTGGAGACAATTAAATGTTCGACTTCTGCCGCGTAAGCAGTATCGATCAGCGGTACCATTTTATTGTACTTATCTGACTCGGTGACGTATCCCAGGTCAGCGAACTGTGTCTCCAGCTGCGCGAACTACAGCGCGGGTTTGTCCGCGTCGAACGGCCTTGCGATGAGCTTGGGCCTCATNCCGCGAACCATAGCGCGGGTTTGTCCGCGTCGAACGGTCTTGCGATGAGCTTGGGCCTCATTGTAGCCGTTGCTGTCGTTACAGTGGGAGTTGTCTGGATGTCAGCTGCTGTTGTTACCATGTTGATTTTATTTCATTTTATTTCAGAGAGAAATAAAATCGATGAATTTTACTTCACAGCGCGATTAAGCTTAAGGAATAAATTAGTGAGAAAAATAAAGGCTGTTGTAGTCTCTATTTGTCACCAACACAACACAACGTCTATGGGTGTTCGGCAATGTGTNCTTTTATTCGGTTTGCTTTGGTTCCGCGAGAACAATGGGAAACCAAGGTCTTGACGCTCGGACGGTTGGAATGTTCTAGAAATTTCGAGAAGCCGTCGTTTAAAAACCGAAGCGTGGATCACACAACGAAATTAATTATTTTGAGAACCGCGCCACTTAACTAGGATGCACTCGCGGGATTCACTGCAGCACTTGAAANCGAGCGTCGGCGCGAGTGCCTGCGCTGACCCCGTGAGCCGTCCCGACGTGTTTGTGAATGAGACCGTGGGTCGCGCGTTTGCATGGCGGCAACGGTCGCCGTCAGCTGCTCAATTCGCTCGAGGAGTGCCGTGTTGACTGCGTTGGCTGGCGAGCTGGTGATTACTGCGACGCTGTTCGTGTTGAATATCTCGTGCACCCTGTCTGCTAGCTTCACGGGATCATCAATGGAAGCGTTCTCCTGGGTNCTATCCGTGCGTGTGTTACGCGTTGGTGTTTGTGTAGCGAGACGTTACAGGAGGGGGGGCGAGCCGCAACGAAAGCCGTCAGTCTTTTTGTCGTCTTGCCCAAGTTAGTATCCGTGTAGCTCTCAGTATACAACGTGTTCTCTTTCTCACTCGAATAATCCAATTCTATCATGTATTATAACCTCAATAATTAAACACAGTTTGAAAAGAAAAAATTTCGTGAATCCGGGGTCATAGTCATATAATAGATGTCAGGATTCGGTTAACCCTTCTGCTGGTTTTCTTTATTTCGGCATAAACGTGGTGAGTAATTTTGTCCATGCTCAATTTTTTTTATTGTTCTCAAATCACCAATTCTCTGACATGTACTCTTTGTTCTAAACTAGTGAAGGGGGAAAATTAGTTAGTTGAAAAATTTTCCTCCTCACATCAAAAAAATATCTTTTTCGTTTCACTCATGGGCTTCGGAGGTGGGATTATTCCGGCGATCTCGAGCGCGTGGGTTGTGAGGAGGGGGCCCAGCCGCAACGAAAACCGTCAGTCTTTCTGTCGTTTTGCCGATGTTAGTCACAGTATACCACGTGTTCTGTTTCTCACTCGACTCTATTCCAATTCTATCGCGTATTATAACCTCAATAATCAAACACAGAGTTTGAAAAAAAAATTCGTGAATCCGGGGTCATAGTCGTATAATAGATGTCAGGATTCGATTAACCCTTCTGCTGGTTTTCTTTATTTCGGCATAAACGTGGTGAGTGATTTTTTTAATGCTGAATTCTTTCCACTGTTCGTAAACCATCAATACTCTGAAGTGTTCAGACATAATTATCATTTAATTTCTCAAAAATCAATTTTTTTAACTTCTGTTTACTCCGTTAATTTTCTAAACTAGTAAAACGTGAAAAATTAGCGAGTTGAAAAATTTTCATTCTCACGTTAAAAAAAAATCTTTCTCGTTTCAACTCGGATAAATATCGAGTCATTCCGTCTCCAGTCAAAAAAAAAACACAATATATTTTGATTCTCATTCCTGAAAAGTCAGAGGTGGGAATATTTCTTCGAATTTTAGTGCGCCAGTGGGAGGGAGAGGCGGATATAGTCATAACAAATTCGTCCGTTATTCGCTCCCTTGAGAGACTGGAAATGTGAAGACGCCTCTCAGTATACAATTTGCATTCGATCTCTTCTGACTCTCGATTCGTCGTGAATTAACTACAGTGAAGGGTGTTAATCTCAACATTTTTTCACAAGTCTTCTTCAGAGCAGATTTTTTCATTTTCCCGGCATTCCCATGGCCAATCAAACCCCTCGAAATTTGTTGAACTCTCTCGAACTTAAGGACTGTATGGATTCTTTTTGACGTGAGTTAATTTTCGCAGTGATCATGAATGGCGTGGTACACTGTAGTGACGAAAAACACAATATCTTGAGGGGAAGAATATTTCATTTGACTAATTGTCTTGATTAATATTATATATAAATATAATATTCGATCATAAATAATTCATTTGGCCCCGCATATCAAATAATATACACTATGGCTTAGAGAGAGAGGGGGAGTATTGGCGGCGTAAAGACTGCGGTACACGCACGTGGTTTATCGTGGACTGTCAGGGTGGGAGGGCGGAAGCGGCGCATCGAAAGAGTAGGACGATGAGCTTCGAGACTTTCTCCTTTAACTATTTCGTACTATATCCATTCGTTTCCCCGTCTAGATACAAAATTTTCGCTTGATCGAAAAGGAAATTACGACTTTTGTCATCAGGGGAAAAAAAAAGTTGCTCGTACTTACGCTAAAGCTCTAATCGACATAACTGCCGAGAGGGTGGGAGGGGGAAAAATAACAGAAAACGTAGCACAATTGCTTGGAAATTCGATTGAAATCTTAGGAAAAATTGTAATGATTTTCACGCGTGATTTTCATTTTTACAAATAAATAATTTTATATTTTATTCCTTCATTTCCCATGGAAATTCTGCAGCATCAATTGCTCAAGTTCAGTGACACTGTATTTTTTTCTATTTTGAAAATTGAACTCGGAAAACTTTAGAAATTTGATCTATGGTTTTTCCATAGCATTCGTCAAGATAACGAAGATGACGGAATTTCGTCAGATTTATAAGGTGTATATCGAAAAATCAAGTAATCGTAAGAGTCGTCAATTTGTTTCCACTGATACCCTGAGTTATCTCATTCATACTATCAATAATTTCATTCTGATCAATCCAGGTTCATTATAAAAAACTACAATTCAGCTCAGCATTTTCATTTGCAGTGGCCGTCATTTTTTTTTTTTTGCTTTTCACTTATTTCCGATGTTCTAATGAATTTTAGTGAATTGAAGTTTTAAAAGTCACGGGATATTGCCGTGAGATTTACTATACATTAAAAATCCATTATTCATGTTGAAATACGATGAATTAGTGCAAAAGAAAATTGTTTATTGTTGGTTTGCCCTCAAGACGCTAAACACCTGAAAAATAGTCCAGTGTACTCAATTTGTATGCTACAGATTTTTTTTTAGAATTTTTCAAAAGATTATTATCATTATTATTATTATTATTTTGTAGAATAATGTCTAAAATAATACTTATCAAATACTTTTCTGAAATTCAACTCCTAAATAGCCAATGCCATGACTTTTTCTATGAAAAAAGCAATGTTCTAGCAAAATAGCTAGAAGAATGATACTTAAAATAATTATCGTATTTTAGAGTCAAAACAAAAAATTTCTATATATTATTTTTTTTGGACTGTTTTGCCTGAACATTATAATGTGTCATTCGACAAACATTGCAATTGGCTATTTACACTGTCAGAAAATTACTATTGAAATTTCAAGTAAACGATCTTGAAATTTTTAACACCTACGAGGTGACATGAAATTTATGTAGGTTTCCATATTGAAAATTCAGTCGATTTCTTGAAAATTCAAGAGATTCTCAATTTTCAGGTCCTTACAGCACTGAAAAATATTGAAAATTCAAGAAACAATTGCCTTGAATTTTCAAACAATCGAAAATTCAATGGTATTTCATACTTCATTGTCAGAATCAATTGGAAAACTGAAGCTTCCATTGAAATATCAATGATCGCTCAACATTAAAGATCAAATTTCCTTGAATTTTCAAGATAAATGAAAAAATTTTCCATTCCAAACCATTCCAAATCAAATTGAATTTAAACTCACGATATGCAAAATTCCGACAATATTGTGACTGAAATTTCAAGAAATTTTTAACAGTGTAGAAGCTGAATTTCGAAATAGTAGGGCAAAGTGAAGCCTTTTGTGATTTTCTCCAAATCTCAATATCTTCATTTATAAACAAAGATATTGGCAATCAGAAAACATCATAAAACGTTTCACTTTGCCCCGCCCTCCTCTAGCTTGCGATTATTATTCTAGACATCTTATGAAAAATTTGGAAAGAAAAAAAATTTCTGTAGCTCAAAAATTGAGTATACTGGACCATTTTTTAGATTTCAAGCATCTGGGGAGCAAACGAACAACAAAAAATATTTTTTTTGTGCTAATTCATCGTTTTTCAACATATATAAGCGATTTTCAATCTACGATAAATCTCACTGCAATATCCTGAGACTTAAAATTCTGACGGACCTCCCCTCAATTTCTATAAAAATATTCAATACCGAAATTTCATCGGCTGAAAAAAACAACCTTGATAGTTTCATTAATATTTCCTCCATCTACTAACTTTCCCTTATGTCTTCCAATTATCTTCCAGGTGAAGGAATGAATCCAGAGAAATTAACAAATATAACTCAGGAGATATTGCGGTCACTTAACACGCATGAGATGGAGAGTACATCAAAAGCATCTAATTCCCCAGGAGTAACAATCTTAACTATAACAAAAGTGTCTTTAATGAACTTATATTGATATAGTGTAATTTCACAGGATGGGGCAGTCCTCAGTATCAGCACCTCAAATTCAGTGAACAAAGAGAATATCACTGATAACGTCTCTAATAATGCCCCCGGAGATTCATCAAGTGGTGACGAAGATCTCAGGCCGTATCGTATGCAGAGACAGCCTGCATTCGTAGGCAAGGCTCTATATTTTGAGCTATTAACAGTGGAGCGTGTTCTCAAGGCTGATGTCCATGGCAAGAAGATTCTCTTGTGTTACAGGAAGAATAAGGAGTTTTCCAAGCCCAGGTGGGCACGTAACAAAGTGTCCGAGCTTCTCGTCAAGGATGCAGTCAAAACCTTGAGGCGGTACTGAGCGTTTACATAATTTTTAATTATTTGCTTGGTGTCTCCTTATTGATGATGAGTAATATAAATTCCTTTCTCTGGTTCTTTCCACCAGATTGGACAAAGAGTGTTTCAGACTGTTGGCAGAAAAGATCATCAACGAGTTCCCTACTGAGAAGTTGGAAATTTATTACATTCCTCCAGTCCGTGGAAACAAGATGTTGGGTATAAAATCCATCGGACCTAAAGGGAAAATAGCAAATCAGTACCGTAATCTCCTTGCAAAGCTAACATCTCTGGACAGGGCTACGGTGAGACCTACTGACCAGGAAGCTGAGCCAGAAGGTAACCATGATGATTAAATTACAATTCTTTATTTTAACTTTATTTTTATGAGGAAAGTGTTTTGTTTCTTCACCTTCAGATTATTTCGACAGGGAGTGATCATAAAGAAAAATTATAGAGATTCTAAATTTTAATCGTCAGAGCCAACAATTTGACAATTGAATTTGTTATAGTGGTAACCCCGATGATCAATGAACAGAGTCAGTGGATCAATACGAATTCTGAGCCGTGGGATTTGACACTCTCCTACTGGAAAGGATTAAGGGATGTTCGAGCCTCTGAGGCTCTTGACTACAATGGGATTATTACAGATTTTATGGAAAAGTGGCCTATACTGAAAGTCGCCAGGCGATATGAGCTCATTTTGACTGATTTTGCCAGACTCTCTGATGGTCCACAGTGTCAACTGACACCTGCACATTGGAATTTGTTCATGGAAGGAATCACGGCGATTCGTCCCATCAAAACTCGTGATGAGAGTGTAAAGAATTGGATTGAACTCGTAGATCACCCTGATTCTAATGAGAATAGTCATGCTGCCCTTCAGCTTCACCTACTTGCCCATCATCTTCCACCTGAGACGAAAGTATCAAAACACTGGAAGCCATCCATTCCTGACTGTCAAGACAGTATTCTGTTACAAGCCCAGGTATCTATGAATGAAATTCTGATGTTGAATGAAAAAAAAACTCTTTTGAATTACCGAAAAACGATACAGAAGATAGTAAATCCAGCTGAATTTTAAAACATTTTTGTGAACATTAAGTTGATCAATTGGATATTGAAATCATTCAAAGAACTTTATTGTTGAATAATCTCTTCAACAATGATTAAAAATTGTCTCGAATCATTCCAATATTTCATTCATCAATCCATAATATGTATCCAAGGAACAAAAAATCAAAAAGACTCAATTTTAGAAAGTGGAATAACTTCACTGCCATTGGCAGAATTTGCTACACAGAATTCCCTTCAATTTTTTCTCACAATCATGAATTTTCAATATAATTTCGCAATCAATCGAGTGGAGTAGGTTAAATTCGTTGAAGTTAGTCAAGTAACCATGGAAAGTATCTCAACGAGCTCTATGTAACATTCAAGTCCTTCATTGAGTTTTCTTGCTACTTCAATCAATGATGAGAAAATTATATATACTCCATTTGAGAATGCACAATGTATTTCTGTTACAGAGCGCGGCAACAATTGACAAAACCCTCAAGGACAGATTCATGGTTGCAGAAAAACGCAAACAATCTGTCAAGCCCTTAATCTTGGTTGTTGGCAGTACTATTGCAGCTGTTACTGATGTCTATGCTTGTCTGGGGGAGGTGAAGTATAAAGTGTCGACAGTCCTAGAGGCGTTGGATATCGTTTTCAAATCCTTCACTGTGCTGAACGTAAAGTTCCCCGTAGAAAATCAGCACATCTGGAATCTTATCAAAAAAGCTGTGTACAACCTCGAGGTGACCCAAGGTGGAATAGTCGCTGAAGTACTGACAGATCTAGCCCAACACAAACGTGTGGAGGAGGGGACATCTACACCATCTACACCTGAGGAGGGGACATCGACACCAGAAGTACACAACGGAGCAGGAAACTCAATGGAGACTGGTAATCAGTAATGTAACAATATTTTACCAGACATTTGATTTTTTTCTTCAATTTCCTTTTAGACTAAAAGATATGTATCATCTATCTCTGATCTTTAGTTAATGAGTATGTTGTATGAGTCCCTCATAAGATCGTTTTTTACTGCCGACTTTTTTTTATTTTACTTTCTCTGGTATCACAAGGGCTCTTTTGTTATCAGTAATAGAGCAGTCTTTTCTCCGACTCTCATTGAGGATAACTTTCTGATGAATCGAAGGAAAATGTCATTTAAGACACATTCTGCTTAATTTCGGTGGTGGTAGAGAACAAATGAAGATTAAGTTGATTTAATTGAAAAATTCAATTACGTTAGAGTTTATTGAAGAATTTTATATTTATTGAGTAAAACCAATGAGTCTTGAAAGTGTTTAATCTCAAAAGCAATTGCAATAAAAATGGCCATATTTTTTCCATGTCCCATTTGTTCTGAGAAATTGAGCAAACCAGACATGCTCACCCTGCACGTAAAGTGCGTCCATGGGTCAACTCACGGCAGATTTTATTGTCTGTATTCGGCGTGTCCCTCGTCTTTTAGCTCTATTTATAGTTATATCTCTCATGTACAAAAAATACATACATCGATCACAGAATCCATAAATATCGAGTCTTCCTCATCTTGTGATGAAACGAATCCAAGGAAAAAACAACGACTAGATGAAAACTATGAGACCCCTCAATTTCCTGATATCACCATTGATCCACAGATCACTGTGGAACCCATTTCACTATTAAATGGAGAATCAGTTTTAGGAAAATTCCAATCAAGTTTCCCGGGAGACCATCAAGTTCCTTTAAATTCACCCATGACTGTCGAGACGAACGTAGCCGGGTCGTCTTCAAGCGATCAAACTTCACTCAGTATTTTTTTACATGACTTAGAAAAAAAGCATACTCACGCTGCTGCCACTTTGGCATCGAAATTGTATGCTGACAACTCATTAAATTGAACAAAAACTCAGGAAATTTTAAATATCATCAACGAATATCAAGCAGATACAATTCAAACAATTCGTGAAACTCACCATCAATCTAACTGTTCTGACCCGGAACCGGGTTTTTGAGTCGGTAAGAGTGCCCGGCGCGTATCTGGGAGACCCGGGTTCGATTCCCGGCTGGGTGAAGCGGAAATTTTTTCTCTCTAAATTCTAATTCTCTTAGAATTTTTTTTTTTTTTTGAAAATGAATATGACACTCGATGTTCTCCAAAACTCCTTAACTAATTTCCGTACTGAGTACAAATCCTTCGAGTATTTAAAGAATAATGGTTATCTTATCTAGCCCGAAACAATTGTAATCGAGTCATTATCATCTCCTCAAGCAGTAGAAGTAACCCCCGCAGTGGTGAAAAAATCCACAATTGAATTTATTTCTATGAAATCAGTGTTGAAGAAATTTTCAGAGATTCC
The DNA here is from genome assembly GCF_001412515.2 of Diachasma alloeum. Lineage (NCBI taxonomy): Eukaryota > Metazoa > Arthropoda > Insecta > Hymenoptera > Braconidae > Diachasma > Diachasma alloeum. Next base: position 113,951 of record NW_021681255.1, on the reverse strand, counting down.
CAAAGTCTATTACTCGATTATGAGACTGATGAATCAAACCGACACCCCCGATGATGTAACTTCGTCAATGCTGCAGGGCGATGTGTGGAAACAAATAAAAATTAAGTTCGGAGACAGAAATGTCATCCCATGAATCTCTTTTCCGACGCGAATGAGTCGAATAATCCATTGGGAAGTCACCGCGGACTGAAGAAGCTGAACGGAGTTTATTATTCCATAAGTTGTCTGCCGCCCGAGTTCGCGAGTCAATTAGAAAATTTATTCTTAGCACAGATACACCGGAAAAAGATTATGAATATTTCGGAAATAAAGTTATGTTTGCTTGTTTGATAAAAGAGTTAGATGATTTGGCAAGAGATGGGATCGTTGTTAAGATTGATGGTCAAAAGGAGACAGTTCACTTCGCGGTAGCCAGGATCTTGGGGGATAATTTAGGACTCCATGCACTCCTAGGGTTTCAGAAGAGTTTTAGTGCAACTTATTTCTGCAGAATTTGTGAAGCCACAAAGACAATGACCGAAACACAAGTTACTGCGAAGAAAACGTTGCGGCGTACGAAGCAAAAATATCAAAAAGACGTTTCGGGCCTTACTCGTGGTGTTAAAGAAGAGTGCGTTTTCAATTCCGTGATAGGTCATATTTGTGATGTACCAACGGTTGATCCTACTCATGATATCAATGAAAGGAGTGCCCGATATGAAATCGGGCAGATTCTGTATTATTTTATTGTTGTGGAGAAATTGTTCACTGTCAAACAGTTGCATAACCGATTATCGGGAATAAACGTAGGTCTCCAACCAAGAACCAACCTTCCTCCTCGCTTTTCTAGAAAACAAGTACGAGGTAAAATAATTAAGATTACAGCATCCGAGGTGGCCTTCCTCATTTTACATCTAGGTGTACTTGTAGGGGATTTAGTACCCGAGAGTCACAAAGTATGGAGGTTGTATAAAATGTTGAGGCAAATTTATTGTTCAGTTGTGACCCCAAGTTTCACTGAAAAATCCTCCAAGTCCTTGAAAAATCTCATAACTAGACATCACAAACTCTCTACATTGAATTATTTGGGAAATTAAAACCGAAACACCACTTTTTGTTGCATTACGTTTTAGCTATGAAGAAATTAGGTCCGTTACGTTACGTCACGACAATCAGTTATGAAGGTAAACATAAGGAGTTCAAACACACAGCTAACATCGTAACTTCTCGTATAAACCCAGCCCATACACTTGCTCAAAAACATCAGCTTCAATTAGCATATCGATTTTATTTGAATAAACCAATGGAAAACCTGAGAACATTTGGTAAACAATACAACCACTGTTTGATACTTCTGGAGAATGTCGAATTGTTCAGAGATGCTCTGCCTGAGGAAATAGTAGATGAGATTCAGTTGTTATCATGGATTAAGTACAATGGTACATTGTACAAAGAGGACATAGCAGCATGCATAGGATCCAATAACTCGCTTCCATCTTTCGGGAAGATAAAATATATCTTTGAATCCGATGATAAGATTTATTTTGTACTTCGTGGGTTGAAAACTGTCAAAATGATTAAACACATTCAAGCATATGAAGTAAAATTGACTGATGATTTTCACGTGATAACGAAAACAGATTTCACTAGTCATATTGCTCACGATATTTTCGTTCTATCCTGTGGAACATCTGTTATTTCGTCCATTTGATTATTGCATACTTATGTAAAACGTTTTCCAAAAAAGTACTGTCTATTAATATGATATGAATAATCATAAGTTTCATAAATAATCTTAGTTCTTCATAGAATGATCTCAAGGAGAGTCAAATGAGAAAAAATTTCACATTTCAGAAACGAAAAAACAAGTAACCGAATTTGTGAAATTCAATACTAAATTGTCGGTTACACCATGTAGTTGTAAGCCTCCTTTCTTTTATATCTCTTTGTATTGCCATTATTCGATAAAAAGGAATCGATAAGTTACAAAATCATAAGAATTTAAAGTATGTAAAATGAAACTGTTTCATGAATAAAATTAATAAAAAAAACTATTTCATTGTATTCCATTTCCATTCATTATGAATCGATATAAGATAAATTGAATCATCGTTTGTATCCCTACAGGTATGTAATCTATTCAACTAATAGAATGTGTTATTAGCTTAAGGCGGATAATTTTTAGAGCAGAGTGTGCAGAGGAATTGAATGAATTGATCGAGTATTTAGATTCAAAAGTGCAGTACCGTCATCACAGCACACTAAAGATATTCAACGAAAAAAAAAATTCTTCATCTATTAGATTAATGGTTTGGTATAATTCGGAATAGCTTTTATCAAGGAGATGAAAATTTTCCCGCACTCATATCGAGTTTCAAAGCTATTTGCAATATTTTCAGACGATTATTTTAACGATTGAAGTTCTCATAGTTTCTTTTCATCAAAAAACTCACATTCAATTATCAAACAGATAGGGCATAAGAGCAATCGAATTCTATTTGGAATCTAATGTATAACAAATTGGGTTCAGTGTGCTAAGAGTCGATTCAAATGGGAATTGCATGAATCATTATACAATCTCGATGGAACCCGGTCTATATCGGATGTGACCGAGAACGGGGAGCTTCGCATCCATCTTTTATTAATTTTATAAGAGAAATATTGAAGATTAGTTGGCACTAATCCTTTATGTTTTTGAATATTATTGAAAATTTTTCCCTCTCATCCAATTAGTCATTAGTTTCCACTACTTTCATATTCAACATAAAAATTCCCAACAATAGATTTCACTCGAGATTGCATTGATGCAAAAATCATTTCGATTACAGCATGGATCTCTTTCATCATTCAACAGGAGTGATAGTTATTTGCAAGAACAATGCTAATCCATGTAATGATTCATCTACTTCGATGATATGAATATCACTTCACCCGGATCGAGAAATCGTTGACGATGAAAAAAAAAGTTTTTGAATGGATTTTATTTATTTTTAATTCAAAACTTCAGCGTCAAATCGATATCTTTGTGTTGCAATGCATTTTTTTTCGCGACTATTCAAGCCGATCAGTTACTCCGATCAATCGCATAATTTCTATCTGGTAGAAATTTTTCCTCTCAGTGTACTGGGTTCTAATGTTGAAAAATGATCAATGAGATGGTCAATGAGTTAATGATCTTAGTGTTCATTCACTCACTGTATCTTTGATAAGCTTCTTCGTGCCTGGATGTTTCAGCATTCTGGGCTGATGCTGCTGGAATGTGTCGGACTGGAAGAGGACTCATCGACCGTGGGCTTACTCCATGAATGAGTGGTTGATGATTCCTATTGCACTTGTGACACTTCTTGTCTGACGTGCACTTTGCCTTGTTGTGTGGTGCCAAGCAGTTAAAATACAATCCCTTGGCAACCACAACATCATTCCTCTTCAGTGGTGTGAGATCGATGAAGTTCTGACAGGATGCGATGAAATGCTTTTCTTGGCAAGAGACACGGCAATTCTTATCATCTTGTGGTTGAATTGCTGTCGTGTAAGAGTTCTTCTTCTTTGATGATGATGGTTTCTTAGTGGCTGTGTTGATGTCCTTCGTTGTTGAGTGAAACTTTGCACCTGCGTTGAGTCCTCTGCCACAGGTCTCGATGAATGCCACGAACTCCTTAAGACTAGGGAAGTCCTTTGAGTCTCCTAGTTTCAGTTCCCATTGCCTGAGTGTGTCTGCATCCAGTAATATCCAATTAATCCCATCACATCTTGTAGGTGGTTTAGAGTCTCCAAAGCTGCTGCCCAATTGGCGCTAAGGTTCTCTGCTGTTGCATGAGGGAGACATTCGACCAGGTTGGTATGAATGATGAAGTTATTGATAAGTTACCGACTGTTGAGGTACTGTTAATGGTCGATAAATTATCGACTACCATAAGTTCGAGGTAAGATAATTAAGGGTGGATGTGGGAGGTGTGGGTTGATAGGCTGGAAATGAAAATTTTACACTGATTATAAAAAGTCACAATTTATTCGTGAGATCAAACCCCACCGTTAAGTTATTAAATACACCCTTTGGCAAATGATTTCACTGTTGATAGGCATTTTTCACTGATAATTATATTCGATAATTGTCTTGTTGATTCGCTGAATTTAATTTAATTTTGACAAAAAATAGTGATGGACTGAACAAAGAAATAGAAATTAATATGCTTTGAATGCTATTGTCTCTACTATGCCATGCCTGATATACTACTGGCTCTTTCCTCGGTTGACCCGAAGGGTCACGGAGATTTTCGGAGTTAGTCGACCGGAAATTGCTGGAGACTTAGCTTCGTTTCAAACAAACCTTTTTGTAGCTCTCAATTCGCTCAAAATCGACTTAAACCGTTTGATCGCTTCGCTACAGAGTTATATTCTATTATATATGTATATATCAGAAAAAAGTTTTAAACTCAAATCGCTGGGTTGGTAAGTGGACGCGCTGCCACTCGGCTAAAGTGTTATTTCGAAAACTATACGTTACAAACTTATACATATGTTATGCCCGAATCTGTTAGACAAACTTTTTCGTTTATTTTTGGGCATTTGCCCCTAGGTCTATCATGGGGACACCACTACTGACACCCTTCAAATACATGAAGACTGGATGCTGTCAGTGTCCGACATCATCCGACTTCTTTTTGTCAGTTTTTCACACAAGAAATCCAAAATATAGAAATTGTATCTATAGAATTCATCAGTTCAAGTCCGATATAAAAGTATAGGTGTCTCTTACAGTTCATACTAATTATAACATCACACAGTCGATTACTCTTATCACAAATTTTAGTAATATCACCGCAATATTTTTTTTTGTTATACTCAACAACTCAACTGGAGTATATTCATATTCCTTCAAGATCTGATATGAGCTACGATACGTTACAGATTTCCAATGATTTCGAAAGGTTTCTACTCTCGATTTAAGGATTTTTACACATATTCATATTACTTCAAGGTCTCATATGAGCTACGATACGTTACTGACTTCCAATAATTTTGGAAGTTTTCTGCTCTCGATTTAAGGATATTTACACCCACAACGAGCAAATCTCGTTAAAGCAAGTTTAAAAAAAAAAAAAAGGTAAATAATACGGAAATATATATTTCATCGCACTGTCCGTGAAACGATATTTTATGGGCACGTCGTGTTTAATAATCTTGTAAACTGTCGAGAATCATCCTGGTTCCCCTCCTACCTAGTTCAAAATTTTATCCAACAATATCTTGTAATATCAAAATATGCGTAACGCTATATCAACGGTTTAGTAAAAACTAGTGACCTCCATTAGATTCGTCACTAGGTCGAAGAAAATGTTCTGACTTATGTGATTGCAATCCTCAGTTTCGCCTCGGTTTGCACCCCTCACACTGATCCAAAATAGTATTTTTCCGGCCTTGCGACGAAAAGAAATGCATTTCTCCAGTACGGGTGGTCATGAATCGTATTCACGTTCCATAATACGCTGACTCATTTCATAATATGATAGAATGATCATATTATGAAACATCGAGATAAAATGACGTACGATTGGATAATGACAGTATCTATTTCATACCGTTACAGTTCAATCCCTCACGTAGTTGACGAATAAACAGCGTTAAAATGGTCAAATACCAGTGAAAAATGTAGTTTCTGAACATTTTGAACATCGTTCGATGTACACTTCACACCGTTTTCATGAACTTTAACACCAAACTTCATACAAAGAAATCATTTGTTGAGAAAGCTCATTTATTTTATTTTCTTCAAATGAAATCTATTTACAATGGAAATAATTTGGATATCAAGGAACAATATAATTATCCAAATATTTTGCAGCTATATTCCACATGATTCAAGGAATTTTAATTGCATGAACCGTCTAGCCAACCATCTTTCCACCTCTGATTGACAAGTTTGCAATCAAAAATCGGTTTGCCCACTTTCTTGTTCACCTCGTTGTGGATCGTGCAGAGCCATTGGCTCAGGTCAATCTGAGAGGTGGTTTCAGGTGGTCTTATCTCTAATTGTTTTCTTAAATCCTCTGCACATGTGCTGCAAGGGTAAAATTTTGAGAAGACATCGAAGAATATTCTCATGTCATTGCTTTGTTCTTGGGTCGGCTTTTCCGGAAAGTAGGCTGCCATCGTATGCAGGAAGGACCACGTGACTGTTCCCAACTCATCTTTGTCGAGTGGACAACTCCGCTGCTTACGTTCTGTCGCTGCCACGGCTGCGTTGTTGTCCACTGTTTCTTTCCGATCATTTTCATCTTGCTGAAATGCATAATAAATATGAGGATTCTTCATAGCCAGATATAGTATATTACGCAACAAGTGCGTAATGGGTTTTTTGGCTCGTGGGAAGTTGTAAAACGAGCCGAAGGCGAGTTTTACAATCCCACGAGTCAAAAAACACCATAACGCACGAGTTTCGTATACTATTTTATGTCATAGGGCCCAGAATCCGCGATTCTACCGAGCGAAGCGAGGTTAGAATCGCGTGATTCTGGGCACCTATGACATAAATGATATTACTCAATTTCATTCCGTAAATCAGACAGAATGTTCAAGAAAAAATCAGTTTTCCGCTCAGATCATGATTTTATGTAATACGTTTTAGACATTTTTCCGATGTCTATTTAGCATCTAAGTCATATCACCAGTTCCATGCCCTATAGTAGTTTCATTCGATATGCTCCAATATTTCAAGTGTAATAAGAAAGCCCAAGCATGACACTGAAGCCAATCACGATATCTAGCTCCGGTGGCCAGCAAATTTCGACCCGAGTGAAATTGACTGCAAATAGATGATTTTGAGACCAGACCTGTCATGCAAGATCAGGATTGTGTCATTTACTGGAAATTGAGCTCTCCTATGGCACATATCAGAATAATGGTAAAAGCAAACTGGTGTGCGACCCGATATTATAGAAGATATAGGTTTCAATAGCTGAACGAACAAGACAGTCGAATACGTCTATGCGGACGGTATAGAAAAATCTATGGCGTTTTATCTACTACGCAGGGAAAGATAATTAAAGAATTATTGGGAGTATTATATTAAACTATATTTCTGATTAGGTATAGTACTGGAGACGTAGAAAAGCGATGTCACGTCAAATTAGCAGTCGAAAAAAATCGATGTCTCTAACTATGTTCGTAATTTTTCATGGATTCTATATCATGAGATAAGGTTTCAGTTAAAATTTCAGTCCGAAATGAAATTTTTTTCTACCAGTTATGATTTTTTTATTTTGCGTTTTTTTTCACCCGTAAAAAAACGTTATTATTTACTTTGATAGCTGTGGGAGGTTTATGCATTCCAAAATATGGTTTTGAGCGACTCATAGCATACTGAAAATCCTTCAAAATGAGCCCAAACAAGTCTATTCGATCCGTAATCTAATGCAAGTCCCAAATGTTATTTCACTCAAAGTCGGAATTTGGTCAATTCCAGCAGTGATATAAGTGTCGAGAAATGTTCTAATAATTACAACTCCATTGAGCCCAAATCTGCCAATTCATATCAAGAAATCTAACCAGTGTCAATTTGAAAGAGGTCAAATTGATTTTTCCTTATAAAACAAAATCTTGTTTTGAAACCTCAAATAATCAATTGATAATTAACAATCATATATAATCATGTGTCAAAATTCATATATGTGTAAATTTATACACCCGAAATCATTTCAAAAAATTAATAATCAATTTTGCTGGATGGTTCTCGATACAGTTTCTGACATTACCATTGTCACCCCTCGACTTTTTTCTAATAATTGGGATTCATTGAAAACTCCTCATAAAAATTATTCCATTTTTACAACTAATGGTTCGAATTTGGATCATATGGGTGGTGAAAAGATTCTCCAATTTTCAATACCTAATTAATTGATACTTCCTTCACAAATATTAAAATTGATTGTATTTGTTTCGACGAGAATTAAAAATTCGAGAAAGAGCTGGGATTTGGGGAAAGGGTAAAGAAGTGCACAAAAAAAATGAGCACTGTACGCATGGGTGATATTACAATAAAAACGGTATATTTTCAGTCAAAACAATTCAGCCAAGCAGTAAAAAAAAATTGCATCCTAATCACCAATCACTAATCGTCAATAATTATTCTGAGATTGGTTGGACATTTTTCACAGGGGAGAATAATTAATGATTTAATCGTATAAATAGAACACACGTTGTGCATTTCTCGTTATGCGATTAGAGAAGACGAGAGATTTGACAAATGTCGCGACAGGTGTCCTCTATGCAAATTACACGGTTCTACAACATATGGGCTCATTCGTTCTCAAGGATGGAACCAACTTTATCTGATAGATTTTTCTGCGCCGATTTTAAATGCTCTTTTCAAAAATTTTCCTAACAGGTGCAATTTTTGATAAAAAAAAATGTTAAATTGTCTAAAAACTGCCAAAACGAACATTTGGAGAAATTCATTAAAAAATGAGTTCGGACGTAATTTAAGACAGAAAAAATCACAATTAAACGAAAATTGGATCTGTTCAATGAATGTGACTTCATCTTATTTGATTGAATGAAACCCACTAAATAAAATTCTGAAAAAGGTGAATTTTCATCATTTTTTTGGAAAATTAAACTACCGGAAGTTGGCTGTGAGTATCCTCACCCACGCCAACTTCAAATCAATCTACCCACGTGTCTTAACCTCCCCTAGATTTTAATTATAATTTGAAAATCTCGTTTCTCGGAAAGGAATTGTTAATTGCCCTGCATTTTTAAATTAAATCCCATGGACGTGGAAGAATCGAGACGATTCGTTGCCCTCGTGGACGCTGAGCCTAATCTATGGAGAAACGGAATCTCGAGGTATAGCAATGCTAATAAATTAATTTGGCGCAGAATTGGTGAGCAGTTGAATCCTCCGAGCTTAGGTATTATCTTGTTGAGTGTAATATGAGGGTCAATCTTAGAAAGTCAATCAAATTAATGATATGTCCTGCCCCGGCAGGGTATTTGACCTTCTACAGGTTCCTCGAATTGCGAGATCGCCAACGCGAAGAACGACGAATGAATCTCAACGCAGGATTCATCCTTGAGAATGAGTTGATGTTTTTCGATGATGAAACCTGCTCATTCACATCTTCCCTAGCTTCCCTCCCCCCGCATCAAGCCCTCCATCAAACCCTTCAACAAGTCTCCTGCCAAGTCCAGAGCCGATTTCCCCTCCAAATCCTCCAAACCTTGATGAAGTGGTCGTGGTTGAGCCAGAGCAAGACGAAAAAATTTGAGTTCTAATTGAATTGTAATTTTCCTAATTGTTTCGTTTCGATAAGAAATTATTTCATTTGGAAGTTGTTTTTTTATTATTGAAATAATTTAAACAATAAGGAAACAAATCAAGCGTTTTTATGTACATTTCTCTAATTTCTTCAATCACTTTTAATAGAAAATGTCTTCTTACCGTTTAGAAACAAAATCATAATAAGATAAACGAAATATTCACAGATATTTACAAGGTATTCATGAACATTTCCAAAATTTATAAATATCTACAAAATGTATATTTAAAAAATTTACAAATATTCACAAAATATTCACACTTGAAAGTCTCACTTAAAAACTTAGATTTTTTCGAGAGGCTTTCCCCTTGTGAGGAGCATCACTCGAATCAAATAAACCCCCAAAGTAATCCGAAAGCTGGGGAAAATGAGTTGAACAAGAATTCCAGTTTTTAAAGACAAGATTCCGGGCTTCCTCAGCACGTCTTGGGTCTTTTCTCGTTCTGGGCATTCTGAAATGAGAACCTTGGACATTTTCTTTTGTGGGTGGCATCATCGTCACTCATCAAAGTCCAACAATAGTCGGAGAGCATGTGCAGATCTGATTTTCCCTTGTATCGTTTTTCCATCCTGGCGATGTCCTGATGGAATCGTTCATCATGTTCTTCGCTAGTGCTGACTAAATCTTCAGGGAAAAAATCTAGATGAGAGTCCATCAAGTGGATTTTGAGTGACATGTTAACGCCCATCTCCTTGAAATTAGCAAGCATGTCTTTCACGAGTTCCTTATAGTTAGGAGACCTTCTTCAGGGAAAACCAGGTTTTTTCTTCAACATCATTGAGCGTTTCAATGAAGTCGGTATCATGTTTAATCAGCTTCCGGATCTGGGGACCGAAAACGCCTTCTTTAATCTTCGCCATACTCAGCCCTGGGAAGAATTCTTTCAAATAAGCAAAAGCCTTTCCATCCTTCTGCAGGTTCTTGATAAAATTCTTCACCAGTCCCAGGGTGGACTAGTGGATCAGTTAGAACATTTCTTTTTCCAGGTGTGAGGCTGTCACGAATCGGCCATTCTTTGCGGGTGTAATGAGCAGCGCGATCTCGACTATACCATTCACACAAGAACCAGCTGTATTTCCTGAATCCCAGCTGTAGGCCGAGAAGAAGATTTATCATCTTAAGATCACCGCCAATTAGCCATTGGTAACAATCGTATCCAATTTTCTCGAGCACATCCTTAATCGTATCGTGCTTCCAATGTACATACATACTTCAGATAATTGTTTCCAATATACAACAAGACGGCTTTCAGACTGCTAGTTGAAGCATCCATGAATAAACGCCATTCATCTGGCTGATGCTTGATGCCCATGCGCTCCATAAGCCCATCGATGTTAGAAGCATAAGTAATACTTGCATCTTCAGTGAAAAATTGACGAAAATCGTGATCTCTAGATCGAAAACTGGAGCCATGGACTCCGGGAAGCAGGAGCTTACGCTCATTCAATCTAGATGCTAGCAATTCTGCTCCAAATTTACTTAGATCGAGATCTCTTACCAAGTCATTCAGTGCACCTTGGGTGAACAGATTGGGATCGATGGGTTTGGGAAATTTGGTATCATTTTGGTAATCAGGGTCAAACTCTCCAAAATCTTCAGGTTCAGTATCAGGCTCCCCAGTCATGTGTTTCGGTCTTGAATGTTCTAGCAATACATCACGTTTTTTTATAGATCCAAAGGATGGAAAATCCATTGAAGTCATTGTGGGATACTTCAACTTATCTTTATTTTCAGTAGAAAAGCCTCTCACGTCCATTAAACAAAAAAAGCAATCATTAGAATGATTGGTAGACCTCTCTCCATATTGCTGGAACATTGAAGAGCATTTTGAATGTGCCTCCCTTTCCAGGTTGCAGATATCGTTGGCAGTTATTGTAAATCGTGTGAGGGACCCATGATTTTTCCAGATTCTTCATAGGTTGTTGGAAGCACTTAGAGAATTGTGTTTTTATTGATATAGTGATAGTTCTCCTTTGCTTTCGAGGTATGTATTGAGCACAAACGTAGCAAAAGATGTTCGGAGAATTTTTACACTCACGGGGCATGATTTCCCAACGGAAAAAGATGATTTCAACAGAAATCTTCTAAATCTTCTTGTCAATGGCAGTTTCAGTTTACTCATTCGTTTGTCAATAAAAAGAGAAAACAACAGTCAAAGAAACTGACTTTCAAGTGGAAATATTTCGTGAATATTTGTAAATTTTGTAAATGTTCATGAATAGCTTGTAAATATCTGTGAATATTTCATTTCTCTTATTATGAGTTTGGTTCTAAACTCTAAGAACACATTTTCTTATAAAAGTGATTGATTGAAGAAATTAGAGAAATGTACATAAAAACGCTTGATTTATTCCTTTATTGTATTTAAATGATTTCAATAATGAAACAAAAAACTTCCAAATATAATAGATTCATTTCGAAACGAAACAATTAGGAAAATTTCAAGATCAAATTTTTTCGTCTTGCTCTGGCTCAACAACGACCACTTCATCAAGGTTTGAAGGGCTTGGAGGGGGACTCGGCTCTAGACTTGGCAGGGGACTTGGTGAAGGGTTTGATGGAGAGCTTGATGCGGGGGGGGGGAAGCTAGGAAAGATGTGAAGGAGCAGGTTTCATCATCTTCATCGAAAAACATCAACTCATTCTCAAGGATGAATCCTGCGTTGGGATTCATGCGTCGTTCTTCGCGTTGGCGATCTCGCAATTCGAGGAACCTGCAGAAGGTCAAATATCCTGTCGGGGCAGGACATATCATTAATTTGATTGACTTTCTAAGATTAACCGTCATATTACACTCAATAAGATAATACTTGAGCTCGGAGGATTCAACTGCTCACCAATTCTGCGCCAAATTAATTTATTAGCATTGCTGTACCTCGAGATTCCGTTTTTCCGTAGATCAGGCTCAGCGTCCACGAGGGCAATGAATCGTCTCAATTCTTCTACGTCCATGGGATTTAATTAAAAAATGCAGGGCAATTAACAATTCCTTTCCGAAAAACGAAATTTTCAAATTATAATTAAAATCTAGGGGAGTTTAACACACGTGAGTAGATGGATTTGAAATTGGCGTGGGTGAGGATACTCACAGCCATTTCCGGTAATTTAATTTTCCAAAAAAATGATGAAATTTCACCTTTTTCAGAATTTTTTTTAGTGGGTTTCATTCACTCAAATAAGACGAAGCTACCTTCATTGAAAAGATCCAATTTTCGTTTAATTGTGATTTTTTTCTGTATTAAGTTACGTCCGAACTAATCTTTTAATGAATTTTTCCGTGTTCGTTTTGGCCGTATTTAGACACTTTAACATTTTTTTTCTCAAAAACTGCACCTGTTAGGAAAATTTTTGAAAACAGCATTTAGAATCAGCGCAAAAAAATCTATCAAATAAATTTGGTTCCATCCTTGAGAACGAATGAGCGAACGAACGAGCGAATGAACGAATTTTGTAGAACCGTGTTATTAGAGGTATGACTCAATTCTCGGCCTTTTTTCGACAATTTTGACATTTATTGATAAAAAAATGAATATAAATCTAATCTTGAAAATAATCGCCGTCACTGTGCACGCATTTTTCCCATCTATTTATTGTCGGATTCCCGCTTGGAAAAAAGATGGTGGTTCTGAGTGGATGAAATCATCAATGCTCTGCCGGACTTCTTCAGGAGATTGAAACTGGGTATCCACCAGGCGATATTGTAACGCCCAAAAAAGGTGATAGTCAGAAGGCGCAAGGTCTGGAGAATACGCCGCATGTGGAAGAATTTCCTAGTCCAACGTGGAGATAACTTTCAGAGTTTCTTTTGCTGTGTGTGGCCACGCGTTGTCCTGCAGCAAAATCACATGCCCCGTACCAATACCAGTAAAAGGTCTCTTTTCCTCAATAGTATCACTCAATTGCACCAGTTGGTCCTGATAACGCTTAGCAGTGACGGTTTCCCCCTGTTCGAGTATCTCATAATAGATTACAACTTTGGAATCCCATCGAATACACAACAACAATTTTCTCCCGTAAATGTTGCGTTTCGCAGTACTCGTTGACGGCTCCCCCGGATAAACCCACGACTTTCGCCTCTTAAGACTGCAATTTCAGAACGTCGACTTTTGTTTTCTGAGGTAAGATGATGGGCCACCCAACGACGTTCCTTCTGTGTATCCTCCCAATACTTTTTAAACGCCTCGAAATAGCTGATTGAGTTACTCCGAGAGCATCAGCAAGGTCCTGTTGTGTTTGACACGGATTTTCATTGAGTAGGTTATTCAACTCCTCGTCCTCAACTTTTTTTGGTTGCCCAGGACGTTCTTCATCCTGGAAATCAAAATTACCATCCAGAAATTTTTTGAACCACTTTTTACATGTGCTATAAGATACAGCACTCTCTTCCAAGGCCGAACAAATTATTTCTTGTGCTTCTGCAGCAGTTTTTCCGAGTTGGAAGGTGGAAAGAAGGGAGTGCCTGAAGTGCTGCTTGTCGAACAACATTTTTATTTACTATGATTTTCAGGTTGTCTTAATCGGACCACAATCGGACTTGAGTGGTTTGATAGTTCACAGATGGAGCTTCAAAATGCCCTTTATTGCGGGAATTTTTTAAAATTCAAATAGGTGTCCTAATCAATTTATTCTAGGGGTCGAGAATTAAGTCATACACCTAATATTTGAACAATGCATGCAAACGGAGGGATAGGGGTTGCTCAGATAGCTTCTGCGACTCACTCCATTTGTTGGGTAAAAATTACAACCGTCCGCATTCATGCGTCCCCGCTCCAATGCCTCGTAGAATTCTAATTTTCGATTTTTGTTTCAATTCATCAATTACATTTTTTATTGAAATATCGCATGCATACGAATGAATGGGGATTGCTCAGATAGAATCTGCAAACCTCACATCGTCTACAAGGGACTTGGCGTATAATTTAAAAGTTCAGCAGTCATCGGGGCCACGTGCGTCCGAAAATATATGTTCCGAAGTTTCTTGGCTCAGATTTACTCCCCAAAGAATAATTAAAAATCGCTCAGCAAGGGCTTGGTGCATTATTTAAATATCCAGTGGTCATGGAGACCACGCAATCTAAAGCCATGCACATCTGATTACCGGAACATGATTATTGCCAGAGGAAATTTATACCCTGAGTTATGTTGTAATCTAGTGTGGCGAACTCGGTGCATCCTCGTCGATGCCCAAGACCTATGGATAATGTTCTAAAGGTTTTTTTTATCTAAAAATTATACTTATATTTTTATCCATTCAATTCAAATTTATGTTTAAAATTGTTTTAGTGCATTGCCGTTAGATGGCACACTTTCATTTTGTCATTTGACAATTTTTCCCAATGTCAAGTCTCCTACCCATTCCCCTAAAATAGAAAGAAAAGGTTTCGTAAACTATAGAAACATCCTTATGCCATTACAACGCCATCTATTAACTTTTTTTTTCATATCGGCATTTGTCGTTTTTCATACTTATCCTCTCTCCCTTGTTTTTCATCGTAATGATCATAATTGATGATGAATGCACTCTTCGTTTCTTTTTTTTTTTCACCAGCGACTTCACTCGATAGATGCTAACTTTTTTTGTTTCATGAACTAAAATTGCTTCCGAACTTCCTCCTTTCAACTATTCTTCAACAATAATGCCGATTTTCTTACGCCAAGTACCCGGCCCTATTTATTACTAATTATTGACGTGGATACGTCTGTGTTTTCATTATGGAGGACATTTAGGGAAAAAGCCCTTATGGTTCCGAATCGGTAGTGGCGCTATATATTTGAATTCGAGAAAATGCTAGAATTTTCTAAAAATTATGGATTTTTTTTAGCATATTGCAGATTTTTCTAGAAAAGTTGAGATTTTTCTAGAAAATTCTCCAGTTCTTCTTTAGAAATAAATTACTATTTTGAAGGATCCTTGGCGCTGTTCAGCAAAATACCGACAGTTGGTTATTATTGCGCGAAATAGATAAAATTTGTGGAGCCGTGTTTCGCAAAGGTTCTTGTATGCGATTTCATTGTTCATGAAATATGCTGAACGTTTGTTTAGGGATTTTGGTCGTACATAATAATTCAATCGCATCGTGATTGTAAAAAACTTCTTATCATGACGAGACAGTATGAAATCCCGAATTCTTCTAATATACCTATATAAATATATAGAATGAAAAACTGATGTTCAGTGAGAGAAAGGGGAGATTGATTGATTGATAGGATTTTCTAACTGTAAGTTTTGTCTTACAAAGTGACACCGTAAGGAGTCGATAAAATAGACATAGTAATAAAAGCTGTATTTAATACAAAATTATTAGAATATTGCAAAGTAATAATGACTCTGTGAGTGAATATTAGATGCCAAGATTCTCTAAATACAGCCACATAACAAATCGCGTTAATACTTAAGTAACGTGATTAAAAGATAAGATTATAAGATGAGATTATAATATAAGATGGAGGTGAGAGCGGGCTTCCAGTAGAGAAATGTGGGAAATAATGTATTAATAATATGAAAGTAATAGTGCATATGAATAGAATGAAATTTATAACGTTGAATATGTACCTCATTATGGAGCAAGAGATCCTTCAAGGCAGCATTGAAGGACGAAAGTGAGGTGAGGTCATGCACGGTAGATGGAATAGAGTTCTATGAGTAGGTTGCAGAGGCAAAAAAAGAGCGTTGCAAAGCCACCGTACTATGACGAGGGACAGGTACCGGTAGCACACGACCGCGCGTCGGTCGAACAATCAAATTCAATCAACCGAAGTCTGTATATCATAGAGTGAACCTTCCAAGAGATGTCCGTCACATGACCCCACCAAGTTATTTTCCTGTCAAAGATCACACCAAGGTTACGTGCGGATGGCTCGAAAGGGACTCTAAAATCGCTAATGGCAATAAAAGAGTCATCCCTTGAATACGTCCCATTCACAAAACCTTGTGAATCACATACAATGGCCTTGGTCTTGACAACATTCAGCTGAAGCCTATTGACTGACGCCTAATCAGCCACAAGAACGGCAACATATCTTATCCTAGCCACAGCCTCATCCTGATTGTCAGGGATATAGCTAAAATACACCTGGAGGTCATCGGCATAGATGCGGCATAGATGGCTCACATTACCTGGGAATACCTCATGCACATCATTGATGTACATCAATGAGGAACAGTAAAGGACCTAGGACTGACCCTTGAGTAATGCCCTTATTGAACGGATTGAAGGACGATAATCCTCCAGATGCATCAAAGGTCGCCTGGGAATGACCGGACAAATAGGAGGCAATCTATCTAATGATGACAGTGATCGAAAACCCATACCCCGGAAGCTTCCTCAGCAGCAACATATGGCAAACCGAATCGAAAGCCTTACTGAAATCAAACAGTAACAGCATGGTCAGCTCACGATGATCTACACCAATGCGCCCAATACGAAAACCTGCCTGGAAGGGGTTAAGTATAGAGCGTCGAGCAAGGTAATTGTGAATTTGAAGAGAAGCTAGTCTCAACAGGACTTTCGACAAAAAGCACAATAATGCAATTGGCCTATAGTCATTCACAGAAGATGGATTTTTCACGTTGTCGAGCGCCAGCACCAATTACCTCTTCCACTCAGCAGGAAAATCCGAGATGGAAAATGGGCGATGGAATATCTTCACAAGGAAGGGGGCCAGAACAGGAAGAGCAGCCTTGACTACAGATGCAGAGATAGCATCAATGCCCCGAGCACCAGTGGAGAAATGTCTCACCGCACCAGTAACCTCACCAACAGTTACGGCGCCAAAGGTTAACCCATGGCCAGTAGCTACTGGATCCCTGGCCAATACCTCAAGACAATCCTCCACCAGCGGCTCATCAGCATCAAACATAATACACCCGCAAAATACTCATTAAGAGTCCCACCATCGTGCTTAGTAGTACTAGACTCGTTCGGCAGAATTCCCAACGAGCGAAGCTCCTTCTATATATGAGCTAGATCAGATATTGCTAACAGTCTAGCCTGATAGTATGATTGTCGGGCGCTGTCTATCTTACGGTGGCCGTGGTCACGAGCAACACGATACTCGTCAAGAGCCTCACGCGAGCACGTGCGCTTGAAAACCCTATAAAGACGATCCCTTTCATCAGTACGCTCATCACGATGTCTGATGAACCAAGGTTTACGCTTAGATGACCTCCTCACTGTTTTTATGCAAAGAGCTACCTTAATTGGGTTACCAATATTGCAGCTAAGACAATTGACCATATCAGACAGAGAGAATAATGTATCAAAACATGACAAATCACAGAACTCCAGGCACTGACTGAGCTTATGCGGTGACGTATTTCGCCCCCCTGCGGAGAAAGAAACGAAAATACAGAGCCCTCAGCGACCAATCTTGAAACGAAAGTTGAGTGCCAGTACGTTTTCTTCCCAAAACGCACAAAAACTACAATCCAATCAACCAGCGAAGGAACAGCTGCCGACAGCTCAGTATAATAACCGCGGAGGCGGCAGAGTCCCAAAATGCTGCTCTAAAAATTATTCTAAAATGACTGGGTCTAAATTATCACAACCCAATAAAAAATGCAGGGTAACAAAATGAAATTAATTTTTAAAAAAATCGAGATCTAAGTGCGAATAACAAATAAAATATAATGAATTAACCCCGTCTTACCGTGAGGGCGTCATTTCTCGGACGGTTAAGGGTAACTCGACCATCAATAACCGATTCTTCGTTTTTTTTTTCGTCAAATAGGAAGTTTGCCGTTTCCGTAGTCATTTTTGATGTTTTTGGGACAAGAACACGTTTGATTTTTACTAAAAAACTTCGGAATTCGATAAATATTTGTTAAAACAAAACACAGCTCCCCGGATTCAGTTCTCGGACGCCAAAAATTGACCCACTTCAGTTCTCGGACGACATGAATTCAGTTCTCGGACGAAGTGAATGAGAGGGGTTTGGGAGAAGGAAAAATATAGGAAATCAATTGTAAAAAATATTTTTGACAGATCTATTCTCATTCCAATAGCCATAAACTTATTACACACTAAATGATAATCATGAATAACCATTATTATTATGAATTAAGAGTAATTGAGCCAAGAGATTTCATCAGTTTGTGAACGGAATTCTGCAATTGATCTTTAGTGACGGGAAACCCCCTATCAGCCATATAACAAATCCATTCTACCAGTTTCTTCTCATAAAATTTTCCCACAATACACTCAAGGCCAGGTCTATTGATTCCAGCTTTTGTCTTGCCATTTGCCTTGTCGTATAAGGTTGACTTAGGGATATTATATTCTTTGCTGACTGATCCCAAAGATCTTCCTGTTCTGATCGCCGTCAGAGCACTTTCTAACTGCTCAGGAGTATACTCTGGTGCTTTTGATTTTCTAGGTCGCGAAAGCGTCGCAGGCCTGAACGAGTCGAAGAATGGATGATTTTTTTTTTTGTTATTATTCTTGGGAATCTTTTTTTTTTTCAAAAACGTCAGAAGAATGTCTCCATGAGAATAAGAGCACTGACAGGGATGAACGCCTGTATGAATAAATTTAATGAAAAAATTTAGCGCTTTCTCTGAGATTTTTTTTTCAGCAATTTTAGCAACAAAAACGAATAAAAATTTAGCAGAAAAAAATTCTAATATTTACACCTATGAATTTCATTAAACATCTCAAAATCTATTTACTTTTTTCAAACCGAATATCTATTGGACAAATGAAACGGTAAAATTAGATAAAATTCTATATAAACGGTCCAAAAAACGAATAGAATTTTCCAATACAATTCTAATGGAACTCCAAGAGAATTCTCATAGAATTCCACTAGAAATGCGATAGAATTTCTCAGAGAAAGTGCTAAGTTTTTCTGTCAAATTTCTTCATGCGTGCGATTGAGGTTAAGCACATGGATAAACACGTCCGAGAACTGAACCCATCTCGCCTTTGGTGGATTCAGATCTCGGACCCTCAATTTCTCCAATAATTTATTTATTTTTTTAAATTGTCCACATCTATTTTTATTCGAAAATTAACCTTCAACTCATAAAAACCGATTATAAACAATTTTTCACTTACATTTTGTTGTTAGATCCTTAAGAAGCACAGAGGGATTTCACCGTCCGCGCACTACATAACACTTCACAGACCCCCCTACTGTGTGAACCCTCGAATAAATATAAGCGTAATAATTCTGTACACTTAGTGAAATATTAATAAATATTTTAATTTGGGGAGAATTTATTCTACTTTTGGAGGGAATAACAGAAAATATAATATATAATAATTTGGAAGGAATAACAGAAAAAGCCGTCAAACACTATGGATATGCAATTAATTTGAAATTCAATCGTAAGAGTGCTCTGCGTCCGAGATCTGAATACCGTCCGAGAACTGACGTCCTCACGGTATTCCTCGATATTCTAGGTTCTTGATCCTCGGAAATCAACATAAGAAGAAACAAATCACAAAATGATAAATAAATAATTAATGACTCGATACAATACAATTCCCTAGCCTCGATGTGTCCGAAGATAACATACTAGTCAAAATTAAAAACAACGCCCTAAAGTTGTCACATATTCCGTAGTCAACGAAGGAAGTCAAACGGTAAAATAACTAGTACAACTACTAATGAGTCAGAATAACCGCGGTGCAGGGATCTACTCTTACCCCGAGGAAACAACGCGTCCACTCAAAGTGGCAAGAATAAGATTTAAGTACACGTGCACTTGAGGGGGGATTGCCTCGAACGAAAACAAACACAACTGCCGGCAACGAACTGCGACGCTGCGTACGCTGCGACGGTGCAACAGACCAAAATTCGAGCGTCGACAAATCATGCTGCAATTCCTCTGTCAATGCCACAAAATTCTAGTAGTTATTCCCGACCGAATAAATGTCGAAATATTATCCCTGATACCTGCCTTCGAATGCCACGAAAAATGAAAAATGTGAAACCTCGAGGGTAAACAACTCTGACCTCGAAATTCCAACTGCCGTTACATTCCCCAAAAATCGATTATCTCACGGCACCATAGCGAAACGATAGTCGGAAGAAATTAGAAAGACCCAAAATTAACAATTTAACGGGATTTCACTTCACAGGAAAAAACTAATATCTTCCAACCGTTAACAAATAAATCGTTAAAAGAACGCGAGTGACGCTGTTAAATGAGGGGCGAGAGTCGCCACGAAAACCCGACAATAATCGAAAATGGGATCAATTGCCACAGGTCACTTTTCCGACAAAACTAAAGGAAAATATAATAATAATCTCTCGCGCCTTGTACATAAAATACAGATCCGCCCGGTGGCTTGGCGCAGTGGGTAAGTTCGTTGCCTCACACGCGAAAGGTTCCGAGTTCAAATCCCGGCCGGGTAGAATGGTGCGATCTAACCATTTAAAGTCTTGATCATCATCGCAGTATACCCTAACCGGGTCGAAGCGATGTAAAATAACAATTCAAAAAAAAAAATACAGATCACGTTAATGATTTTTCACCGCTCATCGATATAAGTTCTGCAACCATCGCTCTCTCCAAAAACAGCCAAACGGTGGCACCAAATCCCGATCTGGTTATTTGCTCGAAAACTCCATAAAAAAAATTCGTCCGACGATATCAAAAAGTTTTCCACAGTGGCTACGATGATGTCCAAACGAGAAGTGATCGTTGCGGGTAACACCAACATTTTCGGACCGAAACGACCATATGATTGGTTCGCCATATCTCCGCTCCGATTGGACGTTAATGTCAAATCCAATCAGAGCCAATTAATACTTCCATAATCCCTTCGTGTACCCATTAAAACATTAAGCCCCGTGAAGATAGCATTAATCTTATAAAATAATTTTCCCCATTAATTATTCGTTTCCTTCTGAACGTTTGAAGTGAGTTCAGAATATCCAAGTCCAAGGGGAATAAATGTATTAGCCGAGTCCCCCAACATAGACTCCGTATGCTGTCACCACCACTCGTCTTCTCCGCGAACCTTTCGAGCGCGGACCTCTTCAAATATTCTGCTCCGACAAAATCTTGTCTCCTCGACCAATCCAGACCTAGATGTAGGCTTCCATTGGAATCCAGGCTCAATCCCACGATGTGATCCGATGAGTGGTGGTTCCATGCATCGATATAATTCAAATAATATGATGAATAAAATATTAAATCCCAAACACAATCAAACAATAACTCTCGCTTCGCCAATGATGTGACTACTCGTCTGGAAATCCTCTTAAACCGCTGAACGGTCGAAATACAAAAATACCACGTTACAGCGGACAGAGGGAGACAAAATCTCTGAAGGAGAAATCAGCCATTGGTGCTGAGCGTGGAAACACTACCTTCAGCATGACGGTGATTAGATCATGACCATGAACGAAAGGCACATCCGTCTTCTAATAAGAGATTAGCGTATCATTCTGATCAATATAGCAGAGATCCAACCACGAATCAGTCCTGCCAACATGATGAGTAGCTCCATGCAGAACAAAATAGAGAGAGTTTTCTTCAGCTAAGGCTCATAGGAACAGAGCATCAGCGTCATGTGAGAGTTCATCCGCCTTGAAATCGCCGAGTATTACATTGGTATTATAGTTATCGAGATGATTATTGACAGTAGGACGAAATCGTTACCTGCAATCAAAGGAGCATGAAGAGATCTACAGACCATAGCTACGAGGATAGTAAGGAAGCCAGGATGAGCAATCTCACAAAAAAGTTACTCCAGATGCCCAGACCTGGACGTCTACATAGCAGACGTCGACGCAAGCGCCCTGACCTTAAAACAGCAGTTGATGTATAAAGTGACACCGCCGCCATGCATATTCCGATTACGCCTGAAGAGTCTGTAGCCTTCAAGATGAACCACATCATCATCAATCAGGGGGCCAAGCTTGGTCTCAGACATAGCTATCATATGGAATAGTGGACGAGAGGCCAAAAAGTGCTCAACACGCCCAATGTGCACTCTAATGGAGATCACATTAAGGTGACAGACACGCAAGCCCTCGTTAGACAGCAAAGACGATGCAATGGAAAAATTGAGAACAAATAAGTGAGTGAAAAGTGGTACGTAAGTGATCAGTAGAATTAATGCATGAAGGTGCAGAGCGAGCAGCAAAAGACGAAAGTTCTTTAATCCGTTCAGCGATGAAATACGCGTCGACGTATCCTCCTTCCTTCTCTTAATGAAGACTTCACCATCACGTATGAATGTAGTGAATCTCTTCTTTCTACATTCATCCCGTAGTGCTCAGCGTAGCTTATAAAGATCCGGTGGCAGGAACTCATTGAAGTTGATCAGTGACGATTACAGTAGTGTAGTAATTCTGGACGCCCGGACTAATTCAGTATCAAGAGATGAAGAATGCATAGCGTGAAAAATGGCATGGGCAAGGCGCCTGATGTCAGTGTCTTTCGAGTAATGAAGGCCAAAAATAATGACAACAGAGGTGAGACGAGCCCGCTCTTTAACAAGATTCGAAAGGGAACTCGAGTTTTCCTTAACTGTCACCTTCATATTATCAATACGAGAGGAGACACACGCTGACATACTACCAGAAGAACCAGTAGACACAAGCTTGTTCACGGTCTCTCGAAGTTCCTCGTGC
The DNA here is from genome assembly GCF_001412515.2 of Diachasma alloeum. Classification (NCBI taxonomy): domain Eukaryota; kingdom Metazoa; phylum Arthropoda; class Insecta; order Hymenoptera; family Braconidae; genus Diachasma; species Diachasma alloeum. The sequence continues at coordinate 91,064 of NW_021681255.1, read as the reverse complement.
TCATTTTCAACCATTGTCACTCGCTCCTCTACATTCGTAACTTTCTCAACTAGAGTTGGAATCTGGTCAAGAGCAACCATAGAAGGGTTCATCGCTGTGGCATCAGTTTGCAGAGTAGCCAATGTTTCGCTCATGGTCGTAATATTTCGAGTGCGCTGGTCAATAGCATCAAGCACAGCGAGCTTCTCAAGTATTCTAGCCAATACATTATTAGAGCTCAGGACATTAGCAGTGAACAATCTGTGAGCATTTAGTGGCTAGCAGTGGTAAGCAAAGCAGATTCTGGTAGAGTCGGGACTACAAGAGGAGTCTGCCCAGTTGGCAGTGGCGGAAAGGTCATGGTAGGAGTCAAAGCAGCACTCTGAGGCCTTGAGCTAGCTCCTGATTCCACAGAATTCGAAGACTGATTTCGCGTCCTCTCCGCAATCGGTGAACTGTATATAAGGCTTTTGTGACTGCATTGCAGGTTACCCATACTTTTATCAAGTTCCCATCTATATGTCGAATCCGTAAAAACGCGAGTGCAGGTGAGATGGAAATATTGCTTGCAGCTCTCACATTTACAAGATTTAGCGGCTTTTTGAGTTCGACATCCAGAGCAAATCTGTTCATCACACTATTTATTATTATTATTATTATTTTTTTACTCGTAAATGAGATCGCTGAACGATCCTCGAGGGTTCCGACTTCGCCTCGAAGACCGCCCAGCAAGCTAAGCGATGCAAACAATTCCTTATCGCTCTGCAATAGTGCTCCCACTAACCAGAGGGTGAGCTCTATTGAAATCCAGAATCATGCTGCCTAAGTAGATGAAGGGAACCGAGGATGACTGCCTTCTGCATCTGGCCAGCCAAATTGAAGGCTTGACGCCTACAGGCCGGGATAGTTTTGAGCGCAGATATGAATGACTCCTTCATTCCCCCAAGAGAGCCAATGATAAGGACAACCAACCTCACTTTAAATCCTCTGTTAATTTGACGTAGCTCAAAGAGGAATGACTGGTATTTGAGCCGTTTCTCCTCTTCTTTAACTGTGATGTTGCTCTCAGCCGGAGCTCAGAACTCAATGACATAGATGATTTTGTCATCAAAATCGAAGAGGACGATGTCAGGTTTCGTCGCAACGATTGGCCTGACAGTCGCGAACGAGAAGGTCCAGTAAATCTTACACCTCTCGTTCACGACAACGGACTCAATATCTCCTGCAGCATACGGCAGCAGTGGTGTTCTGTCTATCCCATAAGAGTGCCGCAGATGGAAATACAGCACTCTCAAAGCCGCATTATGACGGTAGATATAACTCGTGATTGCATACCTCGAACAAGCCGACAAAAGATGCATCAGAGTTTCCGGGGACTGCTCGCAAGCCCGACATCGAATGTCTGGAACTTGCAACCCCATAACACGACTTCGATAGACTAGGGTGTTTACCGCAGCATCCTGGCAGGCGCAAATGAAACCCTCAGTTTCGGACATCAAGCCAACTGACTTCAAGAAAGAGAATGTCAGCTGGATGGAGAGACCCTGCTCTGCCACATGGCGGAAGAATACGCCATGCATGGGCCTATCAACGACTTCACCTCGAAGACCGCTCAGTAAACTAAGCGATACAAACTTTTCCTAATCGCTCTGCAGAAGTGCTTTCTCTAACCAGAGGGTGAGCCCTATTGCAATCCAGAATCATGCTGCCTAAGTAGCCGAGGGGACGCAAGGATGCCAGCCTTCTGCATCTGGCCAGCCAATATGGAGGCATTCCGCCTGCAGGCTCGGATCACTTGAAACGCAGATACAAAAGACGGCTTCATTCCGCCGAGAGAACCAATAATGAGGACAATCAACTTGATCCTGAACCCCCGGTTCAGCTGACGTAGCTCAAACAGAAGAGGCTGGTATTTAAGCTGCTTTTCTTCTTCCTTCATTGATATATTGTTCTCGGCAGGAATCGAGAACTCAACGACATAGATGATTTTGTCATCAAAGTCAACGAGGACGAGGTTTGGCTTCGTCGCCGCGATAGGCCTGATGGTCGCAAATGAGAAGTTCCAATAAATCTTACACCTCTCATTCACGACGACGGACTCAACATCCCCTGGAGCATGACGCAGCACCGGCGTCCTATCTATCCCATAAGAGTGCCGTAAATGATAATACAGCACTCTCAAAGCCGCATTATGACGGTAGATATAACTCGTGATTGCATACGTCGAACAAGCCGACAAAAGATGCATCAGAGTTTCCGGGGACTGCTTGCAAGCCCGACACCTAACATTGATGGACACCTAACACCATAGACACCTAACACCGGAACTTGCAATCCCATAACACGACTTCGATAGACCAGGGTTATCATGCCATCCTGACACGCGCAAATGAAACTCTCAGTCTCGCACATCAAGCCAGCCGACTTCAAGAAAGAGAAAGTCAACAGACACACACAGAGACAGAGTAAGAGAGGTACAAAGAGAGAGTAAGTTATTATTATTATTATTACTATTACTGTTGATGTTGTTGTTGTTGTTGTTGTTGTTATTGTTGTTGTTGTTAAGTGATGAGGCAGAAGCTGAAGCTGATTTCTTGCAGAGCCGAAATTTAAATGAAGCACTCTTTTACCCCCAGATTACGAATCGATACAGTTTACCGTGTGAATTAATGTCCTTAGGTATACTAATAGCAGTCAGTAAAGAAGAAGTCGTCGATGACACTCAGGAACCGAGTTAAATCAGATCGAGGATCGATATTTAATCAGTTACACAATAAATGTCACCTGGTGAGTCAAATTGATGAAAATGATGAGGGGAACAGGAAGCCAAGCGATAGACAGCAAAACCAGCCTTGCAGGTTATCTTCACTCCACAAAAATCTTCAAAAGGCCACAATAAAGCAGAAATGCAACCAACAAGGAGGTGTAACAGCTCCAACCATCGGTTGCTGATGAGAGCGTGCAGCAGTCTATAAAGCAAAGCTGCCCGAAGGCCAAGATATGCAGTATAAAAGTCCAAAGCAAGAGCGATATGTCATGCGCCTAATAATACTCACAGAGCGGGACCGAGTAAGGTTATAGACGTATTCACGTAAAATGACAGCCGTATCAAAGATATAGCAACCCGCAAATTTTTATTCATTTATGCACAATGTTAAACTATTGAAAACAGCGGAAAATTTATGAAGCAATTTTCTCACTATCATTGTTCAATGTCAGTAATGATTAATAAATAAATAAATGATGCATAAATAAATAAATCAATAGTCAGTAATAAATGTAGATAAATTCAATTTTTATGTGTGAATTATTTCATTTCCAATGAAACCGGAAAATTATACTGGGTAAAAATGAAAACAAAATGAAATATAATTGGAAAAAATAAAAGTGGCATAGGAAAATTTGGGACCGAGGAATTGGGGGGAGGGGTTGAAGAATACAAAAGGCCCCATTGTGGGGCCACATGGTTTCTACCGAGGACCCGACTGGGTATCAATGTCGCCCGTTGGTGTTCCGTTAACTGGAGACCGGGGGGCCTATTCTCAAAATATTTCCGTGCACGGAAGTGGCTTCGTAGACGAATTCCGTGTAGGAATCATACAGGCGTTCCGTCAACGGAGTCGATTCCGCGCACGGAAATATTTCGAGGATAGGCCCCCTGATACCTCTCTATTGTGGAGTAACCCTCAGTACTTGGATGGGTGATCGCTTAAGAACACTCTCGCCCAAAAATTTCGGAAGGTAGGCACGGTGTAGTGGCCTAATGTGCCCCTCCAGGCAGTACGGCAGAAGGGCACACATTAAGGCTCCGCATAATCGGCCGGCTGTACTAATGGGGTTTTCCATGGTCACCCGTACAGTCCTAGTCCGAGTGGGGTACAGTTGATAAGAGTAAGACGGCGTATGGTAAACGTAGATCAAATATGAAAAGAAGAGTGGAAGAGGCAGGCAAACAGAAACGGGGAGCCTATAAAACTTGTTCGTCACACATCCGAAACAATTTTTTCTAGCTCATATAATTGTAACCCTTGGCTTCGGCTCGGGCTGCAAACTTATATTCGCCAGAAAATTTCATTCGTTTTAAGGATATCCAAGGAACTCCCTCAAATGACAGTCTCATTTTTTCTTTAAGTTTCTTAAATAGACCGCGTGTTTATCATTAACGCTTATTATTGATTTTTTTGTTGACAAATGAGAACAATTGTAACAAAAATTGCGAAAAATAATTGCGAAATATTTCAATCAATTTTCTATTTGATCCAAGAAGCGTGGGGTCGAAGGGACATAGACGTCACCACACTAGCGGAGTTGTTTCGTAAGTATGAAAAATCCCAATCACTCCGTTGGGTTGAAGTGGCACGTCAAATTGATGCAGCAAGAATATTCTATTGAAATTCCCAACGTGCGGTAGTCTCTTTGATGTTCATGCCAACAAAAGAACTGCTAAAAGACAGGAGATTCGATGTCAATCTGAAAGTCATTATCGGTGGATAGGAAGAATTTAAAGACTTCCAGTGTTCGATTAAATATTCATCTAATTTACGAAAGAATGTCACACATATTTTTTATTTATGCAGGTTGTGACGAGGTACTTTTTTATTATTATTTTAATTATTTTTCCCACACACTCAGCCCCCTAAAATATAAATTCTCACCACCGTTGGTCACCCGATTTCCCCAATTATTTCCCCTCACCCCCCTCTATCCTTTTCACTGGAAGCAGAGACGAGATCGCCCGAAGGAAGTCAGCCTCACCGGCCCACGAATTCGCTAAACAAGGTCCGTGCCCCCCTGGAAAAATACCCACAAGACGCCCCTTGACAACATTTATCCTCAGAAGTCCACTTAGATACACTCCTGTCTGATACCCCATCAGCCCCCCGCAGAGATCTAAGTCAAGTGACGAAGTTACACGAAGGAATACGAAGGAGCGCAAAAAGAAAAGGAAAAGAACAAAGGAGACACTCGTTCAGCTGCCCCGTGAGTTACCACGTACCTGTGAGCTATTCAAAAACAGACACATTACCCGTGCAAAAGAGGGAAGAAGTCGTGTGGCTGATCATCCCCAGAATATCACAGCCGAATCCTGGACTTGTTGAGGTGGACTGAATGCTTGGGAATTGTATACTACCCGGAAAAATCGACAAGGGAAATCGACAAGGATCCAAGGACGCCCCGATTTGTGCCCACGCGGCCGTAAGTACGAGTTACATCGTCCATTTTCCCATCATTTCATCCCCCCCTCCCCCCAATTAATTACCACCCAACGGTGAGCCCACACACTTTTCTTTTGTCCCATTCAAGTTATTCTATTGATATTGATATTTTTTTTTTGATTTCCCTTGACACGACTAGATTCTCCCCTTGTTAATAAAATTAGAGCCATCCCTATTAGCGTGTACAAATGTAGCCTGGCCTTACCCAACCCCTAGATCTCATATAAAAGGCATTGCATAAATCTTTGAGAGATCTTTATTGTTTTTTGAATTGGAAATATAATTCGTATTTAAAATCAATCCCTCAATTGTCCCAATTATTTGGTTTCCCTTAATCTTCCTTTTAGGTGATTAAACTAATTAAATAGTTAAAGGTTACAAGGTTTAGTCAATTCAGGGATTGGAGAGGCCCAACTTAATCCTCTCTCATCAGCAATCAATTTCCTAAAATAGCTGACTTTAACAAAAAATAGCTGACGAAAGTTGCAGAAAAGCAATATCTGAGGAGAAGAAACTGATGATCCAGGCTAAATCAAAAGAGAGATAATTTTGTTCCTAATGCGCAAGGTCGGAGATTTCATTTATCAAAACAGCTGATATCAGAAGTGAGCTTCAAGTAGGCATTTGAAGGGGGTGACAAATAGGAATGTGACGTTTGAGAATTCCCAAAAAGAGGGTTATATTAACCCGAATGACCAACGATGAAAAATTCTCGGATCGCCAAGTTGACCCTCAGCTTCGACTGACTTCTCCGGTTGAGCTCACGGGAATTTCGCTCACTTAAGGATGACGACCGGGGAAATCTTGGGTAAAATCTCCGCAAAATAAAAACATCGATCAGATTTGTTTAAAGGGAAATATAATGAATTAAATGGTTTCCATGTCGAACGGACAGGATATCCAAATGGGTTCAGTGTAACACGTTATTGTCGTTCGACATCCTTGGCTTCTTCGGAGTGAGGACCGACTGTCCTGTTCCGCCTCTAACCGTGATCTGCGTTCGTTTTCGAGCTATAACTCGTTGCTAAGCCGAAACGGAATTAAGCATTCTAACGATTTTTAGAAACTAACACAGTTATGCTGCTGCTATTGACAGTTTCTAATACAGTCAAACAGTTTCTGGACGGAAACTGGACTCTAATGTCACCGTGAGACTATTTAGGTAAGGCAGTCCTACTCACAGAAACTGAAATTCTTTCGGTTTTCTGTGCGGAAATAATATTGAAAATATAATTCTCTTAAAATTAAAATAACCGACGTATAGACTATGTCCTGTAACATGATAAAAATCATGTACTGTTCCTCGCTTGAACTGGCCGCGGATCATGGGGGGGAAAATTAGAATTTTTACCCCAGCGAGGAGTCGGATCACCCAGGGCCACAAGTGTCATTTTCTTCATTTCTTTTATTTACTCTTCCTTTTATTATTCTCTCAAATTCTGTCGACGCTGCTCACCGTGGGTTACGCGTGAGCTTCGTGACGAGGGGAGTGGAGCGGAGCATCGGGAATGGCTACAATTCGGCGCTGCGGCAGATGAAGAGTTGACACACCTACGAGCATGCACACACCGAGTCTGGGAGACTCACATCTGTAAGAACGCGGCAGACGATAGACGCACGCCAGCAGGCAACTCAGGCCTCTACGTGCGAGCCCCTACTACCTTACCGATGAATCGGTGGCGCAAGGCCACCCAAGAAAAAAACTCATGCTGTAGCATCAAGAGAGCCGCCGATTATGTTGGCTCATGCGCCATTCAACGCGGATCACCTCCACCGACCGCGAGGCGCAGGTTTCAGTTTTTTGGGACTCATAAATACTGAATAATTACCAATTGAAAATTCACAATTTAAATTTCATTGGGACGCGGATTCTCCGAGCCACCATCGGTTTATTGGGGTGGGGGTAGAACAGATTTTGAGGTTCCTCGGGGCGATGTACGGCCCCAACGGACGACTCTTCGCTGGGATTCAGTCATATTAAGTCGCTCTGTGCAATTAAAGTTTTATTACGCTCTTTGAGCTTCTCTAAATTGTTGAAACAATTATTACTTTGGTGTGCCTGGATTTTCCGGCCTTTTCCTGACGTCGCCGTACTGAGGGTCCAGACGAGTTTATCCTGGAGTTTCTCGCGTATCAAATGGTGAGCGTGATTCAATTTGTGAGTGCTCGCGTGGTTTTTCGATTCATTTCTCCGGTGGCCATTTTGGACACCGTTTGAGTGTTAAAATTCGAGGCTTTTGCCTTCGAGATACGGCACTCAGTGGCTTTTGGCCTCATTCCTTAATTTTTATTATTAAATATTAATTATTTCATTCATTTTGTTGACGTTTCTCGGTTTTGGTTTTGGAACTTTGTTCAATTTCTTCATTCGTGTGGCCTTCGCGGTGTCGCGCTTCGGGTGATTCTCGCGAATGATAATATTTCGTCATTAAATTGTGGCTGTATGATATTGGTTCATTTTTCCAATCAAGTAAAAATATTGGATTTTTATAATTACTTCTTATTCTCGCATGTGCTAAACTATTAATACTCTGTATCGAGTCATACCGCGTGCAGTTCTCTCTCACGCACTTCATTGAATTACTCAATTTTGTAATTATCAAACATTCAATTAGTTTCTGAAAATTTATAAATTGTAGCTTCAGACAATTAATAATTTTTGATTTGTGTCGAACCTTTGCTCGCGGGAGTCCTCTCCCGTACATGTAAAAATAGCGAATAATATTTCACTGCCATTTGGTTGAATTTTCTGTTGTTTTATTGTTGTGAGGAAATAGGGCATATATTTCAGCATGTGTGGGACAATTTCGTCTTTAACGTGTGTGGGGTTTACAGCATGAGCCGAAGGCGAGGTTGGTAAGCACGCGGCTGAGGGTCCTTTATTTTACTTCCCGTGGTTAGAACGCGATTTTCCGTCTCGGCGTAGGCGCAAAGTCAGAGTTCCCTCCCGCTTCGCGAAGCGGGAGGGAAATGTAACTTTGCGCCCGCCGGGACGGAAAATAGCATGTGCACCTCGGGCGGGAAAACATGACTTTCCGCTCTTGATGCACAATATACTATTATTTTATTTCCGAATAATTTATGGTGTTGAACTGCATTAATTGTTCGCCCGTTCCCACACGTCTCCGCGGTTTCCTGAGCTAGTCGTGGAACGCGCTTCGACGTCGTGGCCTTGTGCTTTGAAGGTTAAAAGGACTGGCGCCCTTTTGGCATTGTTTCTTTGGTTCCTTTCGTTGATCATCTTCGTACTTATTCGGGTTAAGAGATTCCATAAGGGTTGCTGAAAGTTAGTGGACGACAACGCACACGATTTCCTGCGTGTGTCGTTGAAAAATACGTCACAGTCCATACGTCGCACTCTACTACTAAGCGTATTAGTACTCCCGTGCAATAGTCGACGGAATATTTACGCCAGTTGCCGACCCTAATGGTTGGGTGAGCTAAGTGTTGCTCCGGCAGCTGCGTTTAGCGCGGTTAGTACTTGGATGGGTGACCGCTTCGGAATACCTTCGCCCACAAATTTCGGAAGGTAGGCACGGTGTAGTGCCCTAATGTGCCTCTAGTAAGTGTGACAGAAGGGTAGATTAGGGCTCTGCACAATCAGTCGGCTGTATGACTGGGATTTTCCATGGTTAGCCGCACAGTCCTAGCCCGAATGGGGTACGATGGCCAGTAAGAAGGCCAGTATGAGAAACAGTAAGAGGAACAGCTGCTGAGAGCTCAGTATATCAACCGTGGAGGGGGCTGGATCCCAAAATGCTGCTCCGAAAAACTATTTTGAAATAACTGGGTTCTAATTTATCAAAGAGAAACTAGACATGCGGGGTAACAAGATAAATTTTGTAAAAAAAACAGCGCCAAGAAAAAGTTTAGTTTGGTTCTTACTGGGAAGTAGAAATTTTTTTAAAATCCAAAGGAATAAAAAAGAAAGCCAAGTCAGTAATGTCGAATGAACGAACATAGTGCACAATCAGATTTCTATAAGAAAAATAGTTTCAAATCGAATAAGGATTTTTAAAAAATTCGTCATGAAATAAAAAATTAGTAGAAGGAGGACCAACATCCTTGGCGCGGATCAAAAGATGGCGGATTAGATTGATACTAGACAGTGAGTTGAAAAACTCCGCGCCAAGAACGTTGGTACTCCTTCTAGTAATTTTTTATTTCATGAGGAACTTTTTTTCAATCCTTATTCGATTTGAATCTATTTGTCTCATAGAAATGTGATTATGCACTATGTTTGTTCATTCGACATTGCTGAATTGCCTTTCTTTTTCATTTCTTTGTATTTTTCAAAAATTTCTACTTCCCAGTAAGAACCAAACCAAACTTTTTCTTGGCGCTGTTTTTTTACAAAAACATTTGTTTTTGTTTTTTTTGGGAGATGTCATTTTTTTCGAAATAAGCAAGGAATGGTTTTTATATCCTATAAATTTTTTAATTTCCAATTCAATTCAGCTCATTTATTTATCACACGATAGGTCATCGTTCTAATTAACAATCGAAGCACAACAAATAGTTGTACTTCACAGTCATCATTTCCACCGACTTTTATTTCGTTATTCCAGATTTTCTGCCTTAATTTGCTTCTTCCAGAATTTATTTATGCACGGAACTCAATTGAAAAATATCTGTGGAATTTATCGTTCATGCACCAAGTTCAATTTTTAAATTGCCGAGCTCCCTCCTTGGTGTGTGTGGTATTGCAGTGCTACCAACTCCGCAACAAAAAAATCATGGGAGATGATGTGAAATACGAGAATGTGCATGTGAATCCGTTGCTATGCGCGTAATTATTTAAATATTGGTTGGAATAAAAAAAATACCTCAATGAGAAGCTTGTGGTCGATTTATATAATGTAGCTAAGATTATTTTTCATGTAGCTTGTCACATTTGTATTTTATTTAAAGGATATGAGTCGGAAGTAGTGGAGGGGGTAGTTGCTTCGTGGATAGATACACGGCAGCGTTCGGCCAGTTTTGTACAGTCAAAGTCAAAACTGTTTTTTAGCCGATACGCTATCGCGTATCTCGATTTAATAAAATAACTCCAAGTCAGAAATTTAATTACAAATAAAATATAATAAAATAAACCCTGTCTTATTCTCGATATTCTAAGCACTCAATGCACGGAAATAAAACACAAAAACGAGTTACAAAATAATAAATAAACGACTAAAGACTATATACAACACAATTCCCTAGCTGCGGTATGGCAAAAGATAACATACTAGTCAATTAAAAGACAGTCAAAACTAGTCAATTAATCCGTAGTCCAAGGAAAGGTGAAACGGTAAAATAACTGGTAAAATTTCCAATGAGTCGAAATAACCGCGGTGCGGAAATCTACTATTCATCCGAGAAACCATTGCGTCGATCCAAAGTGGCGAGAATAAGAATCTAACTCAGGCTATTGAGAGGGGGATTGCCCCGAGAGACGAAAACAACACAGCCGACAGTTTAGTAAAGGTCGCCCGGCACATGATAACTCGAGCGCCGAAAACGCTACAATCCCTCTAACAATAACTACGATAATTCAACGGTCTCTGAACGAATGCGCGACGAATTCGAAAAATTAAATGCGATAAAGTTAGGTTTTCAGAGGCCGAGAAAAATACTACCAATACCTCGAGAGAAAAATATTACTGATCTTGAGATCCCAAACCGCCGTACCCGCCGTACTCGCAATACCCGAAATTCGATATTAAATACGCGGCGTAGGCGAAACGAGAGTCAACAAAATCAACTATTAAAATCACTGAAATTTACTGAAATCTATGTGGAGTAACAAACGACGAATTCCATAACTTCATCGGACAATTTAATCAATCAAAAATTGGATCCGAATATAATGACTCTGCCGAATAAGGGGTGAGCATCGGCCTGAAAATATTACGAACTCAAATGGCGTCAATCGCCACGGACCAACGTCCATCAAAAGCCAAATGCCAAACTCACTCCTTGTGAGACACTTTCAACACTTCAAAATAAATCCACCGCTCACCAATCAATTCAATCCCGATAACGGTAGATCTGGTCTCAAGCCTTCTCTAAAATATCTAAAATAGCCCTCAGTAGAGCCTCGGGTCCCGACAGCAATTTTCAAATCAAAAAGCAGCCATCATAAAACGAGCCGAATATTGGCACAGCGATGTGTCTATTGTCCAAACCAGAAGTATCCGTTGCCAGTAGTCCTAACTCATACGGCAACGCTCCGAAACCACACCACCAAATAATTGCCCTACCCTGACAACCTCTCCGCTCTGATTGGACGTCGACATCGTACCCAACCAGAGCCAACGGAATCTTCACTAATGATCTCATACCTGTGATATATTTACCGGGGTGAATATCTCATAACAAATGACAAATATCGAATACCACAATTCCACAATCATTTTCATCAACGATTGTCATTTTTATGGACATCTGAAGTCAGCCCAGAATTCTCCAATCCAAAAATGAGATTATCCTTTGACAAGGAACACTAGGTAGGGTGACCAGGTCAGTTTCTGGACGGTTAAGAGAAATTCGAGTTTCATGGCAAGATCTAAAATCATAGAATCACCTAAATGGCGATATGATTGGTTTCAATACATTCGAGAATACTTTAAACGGAAAAAAATCATTTGGAGTCGAAATAATGAAGTAAAAATAAGTAAATTAAGAAATAGTGGCATACCACCGAAAACCCTAATTTCTGAACGACTGGGCCAGAAAATGGACGGTGGTAGACCAATTGATGGACGATTTGGGGGAATGGACAATCTTTCCGTAGTTTAGTGGAACATATGGTGTTTTTTTTTTATTAAAAATGAGAAAAATACAGAACAAATCGAATGTTTAGTCTCGAGGATATACAGCACTGGAAACTCCACCTAATTTTTAAGGCACCATGGATAAAAGTGATTAGCAATATATTCATAAAACGTCGAGGACACCATCCAACCAGAATCTGATCTCCCTACAGGCCAATCATGAGGAATTGATTCACTTACAGCTAGTGGGATTCCCTTGTAAGGAAACAGAATTATGGGGGGCAGTGCTGCACCAGCAGCTGATATGGTACAGAGAACAGAGAGTTGCTCCTTCTCCTTTCCCGATACAACTTCATAAAAATCCTTCTGACCTTTTTCCCCCAAGAGGCATCCAAGTGGAGGACAAAGCTGAACTCCTGATTCATCTCCGTTGAATTGACTCCCAGGCTTTGTCAAAACACCAGCTGCTCCAATTTCCTCCAAATAACTGTAAAGGTTTTTGAACCACTCCCGAATCTCGTCTTCTGTCACTGATGCTCGGCCTTTCGATAAACCTTCAGGTTTTTTCAACTGAATTTCCTCGTGTCTTGCTAGAAAAAGTTGCAGCCAAGTTTCCCCTGGTCTGTCATCAGTGAATGGATTGTCCCTGGGAACTTCTCTCAAGACCTTTTGCACTGCATTTTTCACCTCTTCAGGATGCATTGGGAAACCAATCCTGGCTTTATCTAGAATCCATTTCTTTAGACGAGCTTCCTCACCCGTCAAAACTGATGGGGGACCTCTCCTCCCGATTGTCGGATTACTAATTCCCGTTAATTTTGCGTGCAATGTCGAATTTGGAATGTCGTACTGTTTTGCAACTTTTCCAATGGTCCCTTCAGCCTCCACATCCCCCAGTGCCTTCTGGAGATCCTCATTGGTGTACTTGACGTTTTTTTAAATCTTTTTCAGGTTTTGGCATCTAAAAAAATTTAATTGTAAGAACATTACAAAAGTTATAATTTCATTCACAGTGAAAAATGGCAGGTTATTGGGATAAACTACTCTGCGTCCAGAAATTAAAAATTTTCCGTCCAGAAACTAAAATTAGGTTAGATTTTCCTGGTCTGGAAATAAACGGTCGTATTTCATTAGCTCCCCCTCAAATTTGGATTCCAGGGATTTCGAAAATGAAGAATTATATTTGTAGGCAATAATCATATGATACATACCGTGTTTATTTATCCTTAAAGTATTTTTTCGCGCTTTGTCGATGGCACTGTGTTGCGGTCGGCTAGTTATTGACAGCGCCACGCGGGCTCATCACCTGCCTTCAGATGATTTTTTTTTTTTTTTTTCAGTGTCGACGAATAGAAAAAAAAATTGATGAGGTGATTATGCATTAGTTATAGTATTGAAACATGGAATAATCAGTACAGCTTTTTTTTTTTAATGGAATATTCAATGGAAGTTGGAATCGTCCATAAACTAACCCCCGTCCAGAAACTAACCTGGTCATCCTTGATGTCTCCCTCCGATTTCGATGAAGGTTATATATATTGTAGAGGACTCAACACTAAAGGACACTGATTTTTTTTAGCTTTTAATACGCGGTTTTAAGGGGCTAGAAACTAGCCTTGGAAGTTTACCACCTCAGAGGGTGATTCTCCAATTCCACCTATAAGAAGAGTGTTTTTGCGAATGTTTATTAAGGTAATCAGTAGCTTATGAAAAGTGATGGAAACCGCAATTGATAGCTGCTCGGGGGGTTGAAACAGGGGGGGGGGGTAAACTACCCCTGTGAATTTTTTTTTGTAATATAAAAAAATCTATGGCGTACAATTTCATGAAACCAATTGCATCTGAAAGGCCACGACAAAATACAGAATATGTTTTTTTTGCATTTTCCCCGGAATCGAAAGTTATAAGGGTAAAAAAATTGTTTTTCGGAACTATTGCCGGTCACAATCATGTCGTTATTTGTGCATTTCCCGCGAATTTTAGAGAGTGGATAACCATCAGATTTCTTGTCAAATCATAAAAATATGATACAGAGCATATATTGAACCAGCAAAAAATATGACTTGACTATGGGTTCTTCATATGACTTCACCTTGATCATAGAAACTCATATGAGTCATGTTACTCAAGGAAGCATTGAAAGGGGTTTGGTCAGGAAGGATTGATCAGTGAAATGAGGATTAACAAGTTACACTTATTTTAATATATTTTAATTTCTTTCGAGTGCTTCATTCAATGGTCTACGCCGGGCTATCTCTTCCGTAATTACTCACAATGGCTCGCGCTGCTCCACTTACACCCACCCGTACTCATGTAAAATTTTAAAATTTACCCGTTTGATACCTCACAATTGTCAATCTGTGTATTCTATCATGGATTATAATCAGTACAGAAATCAGTACATTCGAACAACCTTCAATTTCACATTGCATATTAGAGGATTGTCCAAAAGCAAAATCAATAGGATTGTCAAATTCCTCTAGTTTTTTAGAAATATAACCACTTTGGAACCAGGCAAAACGGAATAGATTTTAATACCTCGGCGACGATAACTGATTGTAAATTAATGTCATAATCCAGAAGAATGACCGTATCCGGAAAATGACGTACATAGTTTTTCCAAATCCTGAAGCCATATACATCAAGAGATTGAATTTTTGCAGTGGTCCCTTTCGGAATCAACATAGTTAATAATTCCTTATTCCGCGGAGTTACTTCTTTCACCACTTTAGGAACAGTGTCCACTCCATCAATCAATTAACAGCAAACTTCTCAGTCCCATGTTCGGAAAGAATACTTCTTCTAGCCAAATTCTGAAGCGCGCTGGAAAGCTTGGAATAGAGAGATAGCACAGTCAGTGTAAGACTTGTTGTCTTGTTATTCATGCGAAATATTATCTTACCTGATGTTAGTTTCTCCGATTTCGAAGCGATTACGTAAATATTTGAAAGTGTGAATAGATTTTCCTGGAGCCTGGGGCTGAACGATTCAGAGGGTCCTTTGTAAACAATAAAAAAAGGTGACAATAATTTTCCATCGGCGAAAATTGTAAGCTGTATCGTATAACTGTGTGTTGTTGATGTTATAGATTGTACAATGCATGGTTGTTGTTGGAGCCTTCTTCTGCCAACGTTCGCCCTGAATGCGTTTCCACTTGAAAACCATTTGAGTGGAAATGTTAGTCAGGTCTTGATCAGACACTGATCGAGTTATTATATCAGATTCTGATCAGGTATGTAACGCTATAATTTTGGATTTTCCACTAGAGTTTCACTGCATACCATCATTAGGCATTAATTCAATTTCAATTTTTTGAGAAAAAATTAGTAACTTCCTAGCCGGGAATCAAACCCGGGACCTCCTAATGTCGCGTCGGGTGCTCTTACTTTTTTTTTTAACCAAGTTATTATTCAAAACATAACAGTCAATATTTACAATATATTTACAAACCTTAAAAACTAGTATCAAAAAAAGTTTTTCATTCATATGATTCTATAGTATAAACTTTTGGCCTGGAGAGACTCTCTAGTTTATTAATCATTGCAAATTTTGTCCAAAAGGAAATTTTTTTGTGAGGATTTATGTAATATCGTAGTTCTCTTATAGAGATTTGTGCAGTGATTGTTGCATTTTATATGGAAAAATGGTTTTTAGTGCCTAAAAAAAGAGGGGTTACAATTTTTGCGTGAATGTAAAAAAAAGCACAACAGTATTTGCATTATAATTTAAATAGTGATTGTAATTATTTAATAATTACATATTGTTAGTCATTGATTATGACTTGCTATTGTATTATTGTTATTTTTATTAATAATTATTTATTTAATGGTTAATCATATAAGACAGTGTTATTTTTCTTTTAGGAATAAACAAGGAAAAAAAATTTTTTCTCCTTTTTTTTTTCCCCCCGATGTTTTAAGGAGGCCAGAAATTATTCCTATTGAAACGACTCCGGGGTCTGTTTCTGTTCACTTGATTAAATATTTCTTGCAAAATCGTCTGTGGAGATTTTTTTAACTTACCGGAAGGGAAGTTATTGTAATGGCCCCGAAAATCAACAATCGATTTTTCATCAAATCTCCATGTTTCAAGGTCTTTTCGATGTTTCTAGACAATTTTAAACAAAATGTCTGTCTGTATGTGTGTGTGTATTACTAGGTATGTACGTGGTCAAAATTTTGGTTAACGATTTCTCGTGAACGAATTGTCCGATTTGACTTTTTTTTTTAAATCGATAGGTTTTCATTCAACTTAGAGCGGATTAGTTTTTGGCTGATATCTGTTTAGTGGTTTTTGAGTTTTCCCGGAAAGAAAATTTCAAAATGACAAAAAAACAACGATCACTTTCTTAATCTCATGAAAATCACATATAGAACGATTATAATGAAGAAAATTTCATACTTTTCTTCGATTCCTTCCAAAAATTCCCGTTTTTCTATCAATAAACGAGAAATAAAACAATTCCAATTGGAATACATCGTTATCGACTGGCGCCTCTACTAATTGGTCACTAACTCATCTGAAGTTAGTTGCTAAGAAAGTGTGCTATTTTTCCAAAGTTCTCATTATTTATATCACTCCGATGTTAATATTAACTCTCAATACTTGAAATCTTATCGTATTTCGAGTTAAGAGAAATATTATATGAAAACAAATGCTGAGATCAGTGGTGTACTTCGTCTCATGAAAATGCGATACATTTCTCATGAACGCGACATCTTTTGATTGACCAAGTTTTTGCGTCTACTTCCGGCATGTACACCGACTGTGTCGAACCGGCGTGTGCTTTGATAAAATTATCAAGTGAGAACTGTGTTTACCAAAATGTCGTTTGAGTATGACTTTACGAGCAGTGCGGAAATCGATGGTTTCCTCCCTAGCAATGTAATGATGTGAGTATAGTTATGAATATCATGTAATTAAAAGCAAGGGTTTCTCATGAACAAATAAACAGAGTATTGAGAGTTGAAAAGGATTCTTTCTTTTTATTTTTGTATAATTGATCGTTGACATCCGTGAGTAATTTATTCACCGCGTGAAGTGTGGAGTGATATTGTCTAAATCCATACTGACTATCTGGAATTGGATTATTCTTTTTTACATGTGACATTATCGAGTTATTAATGACTGTTTCGTAAATTTTACTGAGCGAGGGAGTCATGCTGATCGGTCTGTAACTGGCGGGATCAGTTGAGTTTTTACCGGTTTTGTGGATTGGAATAACTATTGCTGTCTTCCACGCTTTGGGATAGTAATAGTTATTTAACGCGTTATTTAAGATCTTTGTAATATCGATTATCATTATTTTCAGTAAATGTTTGATAATTATTGATGGAATTCTATCTATTCCGCTCGAGATTTTGTTATGGAGATATTTCAGAATTAATTTTACTGTGAAAGTGTCCGTGAAATAATTCTGTGTCTGAGTTATTTTTAGGTTTTGATGCTCTATTTTGTTGGTCAAATTTGGTGACGGTTACTCATTTCTCTAAATCTGTGACCAATTCTGTTTTAAAATTTTGTATTTTATTATCAATTAATTGTTCAAGTCTAGTGTTTCCATTACGGAAATGAGGTGAGTTTACTCGTTGGTAATGTGCTCCAATTATATTAATTGGATCTAATTCATTATTGATAATATAATCATTGTTAACTTTTGGAATTTTATTAATGTCACATCCTGCTTCATGAATTAGTAAGTTATTGTTGGAGTCTATTCTCAATTCATTGATAATTTTTTTGTTTAGGTCTGAAAGTATTATTGATAGTTGGCATAAATTTCTCCGTATCCCGAAAATCTATTTTTTTCTAAATATTTTACCAATATTTTTCTACTGCAGAGCCAAATGCATTATTTAAATTTTTTTCCTCGCATCTATTTTCAAACATCTGTGATATAAAGTTAATAATTTTGATTTCAATTTTTGTAATTTTAAGATTTTTTTATTCAAGTATTTGTATGTGTTTCCAGAGGGGAATCCTTTAGGAACATGAGATTCTATTACTGATCCAATATAATCAGTGAAATCTTGGATATAATTATTGGTTTCTTGGTTGGATAAATTTCTATTGTCTGGAATATTGACGACGTAATTGTCTTTGAGATATTCAGTAAATAATTGCCAATTGGTATTTTTGTACATATAAAATTGTTTCTCGTTGTTATCTGAAATGTTGATGCTCATAGAGTAATTCAATTCGAGCTGAACTGCTATGGCTTTGTGATCGCTATCATAAATATATGTAGGTATTTTATTGTTTTTTAGATTTTTGATGTAAAGTCTGGAATCTATTAAAACTAAATCGAGGTACGATTGTGATTGGATGAAGGTAAAGTCATCGGGAGGGATGAGGTTGAATTTCATTTCGTGTTCATTAGCCAACTCCCAGTAGCGCAGATGTCGGCCTCTGTCATTGCTATAAAAATCCCCATAGTCTTTATGTCTCGCATTGAGATCCCCCATGATGAGATAATAATTATTAATCTCAGAGAGTTTGAGTTCTCTGAATAAAAAATTTAATTCTTCAAGGACAATTGTTTTCCTATTATGGGCATTGGTGGGACAAACACTAATGAGAAAAAGAGATTTGGAGTTAATTGTCTCAATTTTTATAATAGAATATTCCAAGATTGAGTCATTTTTTGAGTTTGGATAGTTAATTATTTTAAATTCTATATCTTTTCAAATAATTATTGCTGTGCCTCCTGAAAACTTCGAGTTTGTTCAGTCATTTCTAATCATATTATAATTATCAAACCTAATTTTATAATTTTTATTTAATTTGGTTTCTCCAATTAGTGCTATATCAATGTTATTTTTATCTGAATAAGATTGTAAGTAAAAACGCTTTTGTTGGCTCACTAGAGTTGACATTTATCGAAATTACATTTAACCCATTTATTATTGTTGAGTTTTCGTTATTATCACTAAGTGAATTGTTATTATTATTTATTGCAACCATTGAGATTTAGATGCTCTAAAATTTTATTAATATTTTTTGTATTTATATCAACTTGTTCAGAGATCGGTTTTAGGCTAATTGCAATTGCTGCGATAATATCATTTTTCATCGTGTCTGCCCATTGTGGAATAACATCAATTTTGGGCTGTTCTGTATTATTATTATCGTTAGTTGTAATTTCGTTTGAATTCGGCCTTTTATTTTGAGAAAGAGATCTTGGTCCTTTATTTGTATTAGGAATATTTGGTTTATTCACTTTGGTTGCTTCTGCAAAAGAGATTGCAGGAGTAACTCTGTTACTGTAACTTTTAATTTGATTGTTTCTAATATTATTGTTGGCCTGCTGATTGGATTCAATAATCTCTAATGCTTTTTTATAATAAGGACAGCCTCTATAATTTTCTGGGTGACCGTTCGTTTGACAGTTCACACATTTCAAGAGCTCTTTGTCCGAGTCTTTATTTAATGTGCATTTACCAGGCTCGTGATTTTCACTGCATTTCATGCAGCGGAAAGCGAGTGAACAACTACATCCAGAGTGTCCAAGTCTTTGGCAACGTTTGGATTGGTATAGATTGGTTTTACGAAGGGGTTCGCATTTAATTTTTTGATAAAGGAGATTTTTTATTTTCAAAAGTTCTGAGATGCTTGAATTACTTGATAATTCAATTATGTATCCAAAATGACTTGATTTTTTATTGAAAATAACTTTACTAGCTTTCAAAATTTCAACGTTCGGTAATTTTAAGGCTTTTCATTCATTAAAAATCTCTTCATCCGTAAAATTTTCGTATAAATTTTTCAGCACGATCGTTTTTATTTTATCAGCTTTCGGAGTATAAGTGTAAAATTCAATGTTCTTATCTCTCAGTAAATTATTGAATGACTTGAATAAAGTAATATCTTTTGTAAAAATTTATACATATTTCGAGTCTTTAGGTTGTTTTAAATGGAATTTCTCTTCTACATCACCGTTCGACGACGATGAAATTAATAGCTCAGCGATCTCGTTCAGAGATTTCTCCACTGTATGGATTGGGGGAGATTGTTGACCAGTGGCCTTCTGAGGATTCGTCAGTGGTTGTGATGGGTCGGGGTCGATGACATCGTCCGTCTCATTCTCTCCTTCATCCGAAAGTAGTCCCTCGAAGATGTTGTCATTTTCTACCTGAGAGGTGGTAGGGGCTCTGTACTTAGCTCGGTGTTGAGGTGTTTTCTTCTTTTTGTTTGGAGGTGATTGAATCCAAGGTGATTGTTCCTCTGAATTTTCCCCAAAATTCTCAGAATTGACATCATCATTATCAGAAGCGTTAGCCTGAGAATTTCCCGCTCTTTTTGCACGGGGAGTTACTGTTGGCTTCTGCGAGGTTTTTGATTGCTGGGTGTCTCTTTTTCCATAAAGTACCTTCATTTCTTTCAGCTGTTTATTGATTTTTTTATCTAAGAGATCTGCAGTAATGTTGTGATTCTGGTATTTACCAATTGTCACCGGAGTTCCAGGATTTTCTCCATCATTCAATTTCCTCTTCACTTGAGAATTTTCTCGAATATATCCTCGACCTCTGCTAGGAAGATGGCTCATTGTGACAGGTTATCCATGAATTGAATAATTAATTAATTCAATATCTAGTTCTACGGCAGCTTGCCGAAGCACGTGTTACTTTGCAATTGACTGTGTTTTTTATTCTCACCGATCTGTGTCTATAAAATCGGCACATAGGCTCGGGAGAATTTATTGCTTTGAGAGTTTACTAAGACTCTCGGTATTTTGAAACGACGCTGATCAGCTGTCAAGCGTCCGCACTCTGTCACTGCTCAAGGCAGACTCCCGTCGGGTGCTCTTGCCATCTGAGCTACCAGGACACTTAGGAATTTCATTCTCAAAATGAATCATACCCGAGTGGAAATTTTATTCAGGTCTTGATCAGACACTGATCAAGATATATCAGATTCTGATCAGGTATGTAACGCTATAATTTTGGATTTTCCACTAAGGCACTTTGAATGGAATTATAGATATTTTGCAAGCCATATATTTCAAAATATGGTTTGATCTTTTCCAAAAATTCTTCCGCAGTATTTTGTGGATCTTCCCGATTTTCTAATGTTTCACGTGTAACGAATTTATTAATTTTGCGGGATATAATGCGATGAGCTTTCTTGAAATAATAAAGCCACCATGGAGAAGTCTTGAAATGAATATCTTCATGTCCAATCTCTTTCTGAGCTGGCAGAACCCACCTCCGTAGGTCAGTATCATGAGCGATCAATCCCGCATCAATAGGATTTTTCATATTTTGCAGTGTATACTCTGACATACGTTTCAATTTCACCATATAAGTCCTACCTTGGTTAATCTGATGCGCCCAGCGACGTAACTGTTTAACTGATTTCACTCTTCTGAATCTATTAGCGACGGTTTTTGTAAAAAGATTTTGCTTCGTTTTTGCGCTCCTCCAGAATTCGACTGCTTTTTTTTATAGTCATAGTCTGTCGGTTCCTCATCGTCCGAACAAACATCAGATAATTCTTTAGGATGTGGTTGAAATGGTTTATTTCCAATTGGTAGTATCTCGATATCCTTATAAGGCTCTTGAAAATCGAGAGTTGATTCTTCAATCATTTCAGCACCATTGTATTCCTCTATAGTTTGCCTCAATATATTTTCGAAATTTGTTGCTAGTTCACGGTCATCATTGCTCGCAGGAGTTTCCACCAGATTCATCACTTCAAAAGTTGCCATGAGAAGCTCGATAACGTTTATGTGATTTATTCTCATGGTGAAAGCAATAAAAAAAAATACGATTAGTAATTGACTGTTTTCCGTAGTGTTTACGAAGACTGAACACTGTGCGCAATGAAAGTCAGTAAAACTCCAGAAATATTGGGGATTATCAACAATTCTATACTACACTGATTGGCTATTTTTGGGTGTGGGTGACTGTCGGATGAATACTTTTGCATTGTTTGAATGCATTATCTATTGCAGTGGTGTTTTGCTAACAGACTTCGTATGATTATATATTGCCTCGCGGAAGTATCCCCCCCCCTATCCCCCCCTATGGCAAATGCGCAAACAAGCGTCAGTATCAATGTGATATTGTATCAATCATGTGGAATTTTCTCCTTCATAAGGCTTTTAACTACATAATTAATTTCGGTCACTGACGAAGTTTTTTTGTGTATCCCACTCATATTTCTTGGAAAAACCACAACATCGCCAAACATAGAGTGGATGGAAAATACGATTTCAATATAATAATAATAATTATTATTAATATAATTGATGCAAATATCATGCCTGATTTTGGAGGGATGTAAATTTTACGAGCGAATTATCAGAATGGACATGACGTCCCCAGATGTTTTGCATCAGCGAGTTGGAGAAAAAATGATTTTTCTCAGACCATAACTACGATTCAGGGGGAAAAGCAAAAAAACGTATTCTGTATTTTTTCATGCCCTTTGAAATGCAATGGGTTTCATAGAATTATGAGCCATAGTGTTTTTTCTATTACAAAAAAAAATGTCATAAGGGTAATTTACCCCCCCCCCCCCCCAGTTTGAACTCCCCGAGGAGCTATCAATTGCGATCTCCATCACTTTTCATAAGCTACTTATTACCGTAATGAACATTCGCGAAAACATCCTTCTTATAGGTGGAATTGAAGAATCACCCTCCGAGGTGATCGACTTCTACGGCTAGTTTCCCCCCTGAAAACCGCGTATTATCAGCTTTAAAAAATACGTGTCCTTTAGTTTTGAGTCCTTTACAACATATACAGGGTGTTCCATTTTAAAAGATGCGGCTAAATATCTCTCAAGGCGGGCGGGTAACAAAAAATGTTTGATACAAGAATTGTAGGGTTTCGAGGGGGACATCCGATGTTGTCATTATTTTTAGCTTTCAAGCTCACGCTTGCAAGCTGCAAGAACAAGCTTTTTTTCAAATGGCAACCGCAATTTTTTACCCCAATGAAACAAAAGAGTTTCATAAGGAGTATAAGGAGGGGGGGGGGGGATTGTGNTATGAGTTTCATCGAAATCGGAGGGGGACACTACCTAGTATTCCTTGTGAGTCCCAAATTCTTCAACTCCAACTACTGGCGCCGCCACTCAGTCTCCCAGGTAAACCCAGTCATGTGCTAGGCCATTCAAAAATGGTCTAGTCCAATGTCCCTTACTCCACAGCATCCGAGACTCGAACACAGACTACTGGAGTATCCCACGAATATCCGGACTCCATCCCGCGATGATCCGAAACTGCATCCGACGATGTGATTCGGTGAGCGGTCAGGCAACGATTCGATACAAACAAAAGTTAATTAATAAGGTCCAAAAATCATAAAATGACTCTCGCCTCGCCAATAAAGTGACTTCTGGTCTGGAAAATCCCGACAACCGCTGAACGGTCGAAATCTCAAAAACACCACGTTACACTATACATATCAACCCTTACAAAGTGACTTATCTCTACTACAAAATTTTTCAACGTTAGACTGAATAGGTTGTTCTCAACCAGCCAGTTAGGTGTCTCCCCACCTATTGTTGGGCAGTGAGGGACTGGGTCCCCCACGGCATCTCGACCAATTGCCATCCTTTGAGAGTGTATCTGGCCAGGTGATTCATTGTCTAAACTATGGGCTAGGGTAAAAGAGCCACCCCGTGATACCACCGCTTTCAGGTAGTATCATGATTGACCTTGGTTCCGGCATGGACACCAAAGTGTCCATGGATTGAGTTCTAGTCGTTGTTTTCCAGGATTCTTCGGGTTCCAGAATTTCTGTGATGGTTGCTGTGGAGGCTGGCCTCATTTCCGCCTGAGATTCAGGTCACATGGGAGATCTCGGAGAAATGGCCGGTTTTACTACCGCTCGTTCTCCGAGCTCTACTGGAGGGTGCTGGTTGCGTATTCGTGCCTGTCTGAAAAACTCAAAAGACTTCCATAGACCCCGACAAATCTCGCCCAGTGGGAGAATTTCCAAATTATTGCCCCAATGATGGCCAGTGCTTCAAACTCAATTCCTGTATATCTTAGACCATTCTCCATTCGTCTCAATCGCCGAATAGTCTCCATTCGTTTTGTCAAGTCCGTAGCCCTGGCAATGACCGTCTGGAAGTCCCAGCTATTTCCTTTCACCGTGTTCATCTTATATTATTTGCGGGAGAGTAATGTCTATCAGAATCTCTGTGAGGTTGACGTCCCCGATTTCCCGAATGGCCGTATCTATCAAATCGGGGATGTTGAGACTGTTTCGATACAGGAATTTGGCCTCGTATTCAGAAGTTATTTCTCGCAGGAGTGTAAGGGTTACTGATCGCAATCGTGTCTCACAATTTTGTAGAAAAGGTATTCTGGCCCTATCTTGAATGATCTGAGAACATGGATTATGCTCCTCGCAGCTCACCCAAAGTTCGTCCACCGTCATCAGCAAAAAAAACCCACGTGTTCGTCCCATTAACCCTTGCCCAGTATGTTTCGGCATTGCTTTAATTCTTACATCGCACATTTCGAAACTGATTGACCTCGGATTCGTAATAGTCTGTACCACGCTGTTCCAATTTCCGTTGACCTCATAAATGGGTCGTATGGCTTTACATATGAGTTCTAACGAGATTTTTCCGTTACGGGTTGAATCCCCCTTGAATAGATAGTTTCACTCTTAAAATTATGCTAAAGAGGAACAGGAAGAGACATCTAGAGGCGGCTGAAGGAACTGGGACTAGATGAGAAGAGCCACAGACCAATGAAAGGCTGAAAGCATAGAGGTTTTTGGTGGAACCACGATCCCTGGAAGTCTGGAGGACGTTACTAGACTTTCGCTACTTTAGAATTTGCCCCTCTTGTGGTAGGGGAAATGGGCTGATGTACAGGCTGTCCAACTGGGTTATTTTAAAGACTATGTCGGGGTAGACTAGAGACCAACGGCCAGGTGAGAAGACTGGTACCCCCGGGATCCCCTCGGGTTAATTGGTGGGGATAGGGCACTGATCTCTATACTAACTGGATAGACTATCCTTACGGGCCGAGTACGCTGGAAACTGAGGGCCTTGAATAGTTCGCCAGCGCCTTCCTTGTATGGCCTCGAAACTACACGATGCCTCAATGCGTTTGCGCGACTAGAATGCTAGATAGTGGGGTTATCTGACTGTGTCATTTATCCGGTCCCATAACCCCCAAATATCTGTCATTTCGGTGACTGTCAATCAACAGCGAATACCTGGGCATTACCTGTTGACGAATGTCTTTAGGAAGAGTTCAATTGTCAGTGAGGCCCAATTCAATTGGCCCGTCAAGTCGCCAAGCGTGCTCAAAGTTGCACTACGAAAAAGCTGATTCGCCGCCAACGCCGAAAAGTCCATTTTAGTTGTAAAATGCAAATAATTTATGAAAAAGTTGATTAACAAATCTGAAAAAATCAGCATGCATCTTGACCCTTCACAGAATGTCTCCAGGAGAGAAAATTTTTCTAAAAACATTTTTCAATTTTTCAGGAGTCCCCATTCTTCATTTTTTTTCTCATTTTTTAACCAAAATTTGCCAGAACATAACTTTTGATCCAGTTATCTTATTGCAATAAGAATAAAAGGTAATTTTTTCTCGTTCTCTCCTCTTCATTTTCACTCTTTTAACCTTTTCACTCAACATTCATATTTAACTTATTATTTGTTGATAAACTAAAAAATTTGTTTTTTCAATATATAATCTGACTGGACAAATTTTTGATCAAGCTCGGGAGCTTTATCCCAAACTTGAGTCATTGGGATCAATCTTGATTTTTTTTCATATTTTTCTTGGCATTTGTTAACGTAGATTTTGAATAATGAAAGGAAAAATTTTCAATTTTTTCATTTTTTCGATGTCTAAAAATTCTTTGATTTTTTTTTTAATTTTTTGATATTTTGGTATTTTTTCATACTTTCAATACTTAGTGAGCTATGAATTATTTTAGATTTAGGGAAATGTCGTCGGGCGCACCCCACTCCACGCGCTTGATCTCCCCACTCTCCACATTCTTCGCGTAGCGAAACTTCTGCAGACGTTTCCTTTGCCAATTTCCTCCAAAAATATGAAAAAATTACCAAAAAAATTTGTGTTAACAATCACATCCCGGGTGGGTTCAAATAATTTCTGATGATGCATCCGTAGAGAGTTCTTTCTCGTATAATAATTTCAAGGAAACTTAATGCAGACCTGGCGCCTACAAATTTTGACTCTTGTTTAAATTCAAATTGAAAGATAGAAATTTTCATCAATATCATCTCATCAAATTAGCACTATAAGTACAGAGGTGCAAAACAAAAGCTCCCATTGAGTTTGTGCACTATTCATTGTTGACAAAAATTTGTTTGGTAAATTTTTCATATTTTTGGAGGAAATTAGCAAAGGAAACGGTTACAGAAGTTCCGCTATGTGGAAAATGTGGAGAGTGGGGAGATCAAGCGCGTGGAGTGGGGCGCGCCCGACAGCATTTCCCTAAATCTAAAATAATTCGTAGCTCATTAAGCATTGAAATATATTAAAAAATACCAAGATATCAAACAATTAAAAAAAACCAAAGAATTTTTAGACATTGAAAAACTGACAAAAATCGAAATTTTTTCCTTTTATTATTAAAAATCTACGTTAACAAATGCCAAGAAAAATATGAAAAAATTCAAGATTAATCCCAATGACTCAAGTTTGGGATAAAGCTACCGCGCTTGATCAAAAAATTTTCCAGACAGATTATATATTGAAAAAACAGCAATTTTTTTAGTTTGAAAGTTGAGGGAAAATGTCAAAAGAGGGCAAATGGAGAGGAGAGAACGAGAAAAAATTACCTTTTATTCTTATTCCAATAAGATAACTGGATCAAAAGTTATGTTATGACAAATTTTGGTTAAAAAATGAAAACAAAGAGAAAAATTGGAACTCCTGAAAAATCGAAAAATGTTCTTCAAAAAATTTCCTCTCCTGGAGACATTCTGTGAAGGGTCAAGATGCACCCTGATTTTTTATAGATTTTTTAATCAACTTTTTCATAAATTATTTGCATTTTGCAACTAAAATGGACTTTTCGGCGTTGGCGGCGAATCAGCTTTTTCGTAGTTCAACTTTGAGCGCGCTTGGCGGCTTGACGGTTGAAATCACGAAAATGCCGCTACTGACTTTTTTGTAGGAAATTTTATGCTCTACAAATTAAGTGTTATGCATTTTTATCCTATACATCACGGCTTCGTCGGCGTAAAGCAAAAAATGTCGCGTGGACGCTTAATTTTGCAGTTTTGAATTTTTTTAAACAATTTCCCGGTTTGCTACAATGCCAAAAACTTAGTATGTGTTTCACATCATTCTTCCGCACGATATCCCATGGTTTTTATCCTTCTATCATCCTTGATTTGCAGACCGTAATTTGACTGGCCTATAACACAAGATGGGCCAATTCCAAAGTAGCGAAAGTCTAGTCATGTCCTCCAGACTTCCAGGGGTCGCAGTTCCAGCCAAAACCGCTATGCCTTCAGCCTTTCATTGGTCTGTGGCTCTCCTCATCTAGTCCCGGCTCCTTCAGCCGCCTCTAGATAGCTCTTCCTGGCCGCCTTTATCATAATTTCAAGAGTGAAACTATCTATTTAAGGGGGATTCAACCCGTAGCGAGAAAATCTCGTTATAGAGTTCATAGGAGCCTGTTTTACTATGTTTCATATCGCCTCGTTCATCTTAAAGTAGGTGTCTGTATGTTCTGAAATGGCTGTGGAGTGGTGGTCGGGTGTTATGAACGCTGCGAAAGGGCTAGTCGAGTTACCGAGTCTGATGGGGAGGATGATGTGTTGGTACATCGGGTCAATTCTACCAGGGTTTAGAACGGAAGGTTAGAACAAATACGATTTGATCTTTATCAAAGTAGGCCGTTAAATCCGCGAATCTGACTAATTCTGCGTCGTGGGCAATATCCAGTGGCACTGGGATTTTCAGTCCCTTGTTTCGACTTGGAATTTCTATGGCCGCGTTAATTATATTTTCGGCTGGCAAAACCACGGGGTGTAATTGGCCTTTCTTCACGAACATAATGGCGCTTATTAGGGCTTGTGTATCCACATCGTACTCGCTTATATCAGCATTCAGTACTGATAGTAAACCGGCGTTTACTGGTGGCGTATACCGTTTTCAGCGCCGTTTAACGCGCATACTTTTGTAAATATTGTATATAGTCATCTTTTTCTTTTTCACCGCAGTAAGGGAGTATTGTTCCGAAGCTACTTTTATATTTATTTCACACCATTTCAATGTATTGTTTTCGAGCTCGGCTTAGCAATCGAATTTCGTACCGTGACACGTGTCGCCGATATATCGCTGTCCTTGTCGCAAGATTCGTAATAATTCGGACATCCTCGATCGGATGATCTAATACCGTTGTCGCGGGAGCTCACTCTCGTTCCAACTCTCATGGTGTAAACTAAAGTTACTTTCGCTGTAAATAAATTCAATTCGATATACACGCTAATTCCGAGTGTTATAACTTACAAAACCCTTTCATCCTTTACCGAATCCCACAACCTGATTGGTTCTAGGCGTGCCGTTATTTTGTCCACCGACTTGTATAAGGTGTTTTTAAAAACTTCAATGACCTTATCAAAACATCGCATCTGTGTCTGAATTTTATGAAACTCGGCGCAGGCTATATGTGTCCGATATAAGTGAGATGAGAGGAAGAGAAAGAGATGAGAAGGAATAAATTATTGAATGTGTTCTGTTGTTTCTGTCTGTTGTTGCATTTATTTTATCTTCCCGATTCGAAATATGATCCCTCTCTTATAGCTTCCGTTACGCATTCCCCGCCAACGAATGTTGTGGTGCCCGCCGCGACGAAGTAGTTATGGGGCGAAGTAAATAACCATTTCCTCTATTCTCTGTGTGAGATGTTTTATGTCTGTCGCGTATGCCCTCTGATTATTAGTATGGGCTCCATTGCACAGATGGCGTTTGACAAAAATTATAATTTTCCTGACCTAATAGTAGATGTAGCCTCCAGTCGATCGAGAATGAAGGAAGGAGAGAAGAAAACAGAATCCATTTTTCTACGTTTTTCTTTATGGGGAAAAAATCATGAGAGAAACAAGAAAGCAACTCGAGTTGGGAGAGGTCGAATTCGAAGAATCTCAGGCAATGACAAGCTTCGGGGGGAGGGCGCCGCCAGATAGCATTGGAGAGAAAAAAATGGGCACTGTGAGAAGGCATTTTCATGACCGATTGTTGTGAACGTCAGCGCGAATTTTGAAGCTTATCTCTGACCTGAAATAAGATAATGAGAAAATAATCTTCAATAATATCTATCAGTTTATATGCGCCACCCATGTCCACAATAATTTGAGTATTACGAAAGAAAATATTGTTAAGTCCAGGTAGGTTCATAGAGAAGACTAATACAAGAAAAGGTGTAGAATAAAAATGATATGAAAGTGTGATGTAACCCCGGACTCCCCCTCTACTGGGTTCCCACTTTGTCGTAGTGAGGGGGCTCGGTCGCGGGCGGTGGTCTTAAGGACTACCGCTGCCCGCGGTCGCTAAGAGGAGTTCACCCAATCCATGTGTGTGAGAGGCGTAAGCCATGGCCTCGGCCATACCGTGCCTAAGGATGCGTGGCACAGGGGGAGCTGTGTCGCTAACGGTGCCTCTCAGAAACCTGGGCGACCTCTGAGAGTAGTCTTGGGTGTAACCCACCCGAGACAAGCCAAGCCCTGGGCAATCGCGGCAATGCACCAGGTGAAAACGCTTAACCGCGGTACTCGTGGGAC